>NC_041392.1:113736706-113758923 GCF_002162155.2 Triticum dicoccoides | reverse complement strand
GATCGTGGCTGGCGCGCGGGGCCAAGCGGAGCTGGAGGGAAGAGGGGGCGGGGAGCGGAATGAAACTACCTGGATGGAGGGAAGGGGAGGGAGGGAGGGAGACCGGCTGGGTGTTTTTCGCTCGGGGTGGGTTGATAATGATCGCTGTGAAATCGATTTCCACTGGCTTTTCTGGGGTTAAAAAAACATTCGGTTTCGTGCTGCATTTGAACGGCGATTGAAGTGATAAATTACTGTAGATCTTTTCCTTTCGTGTTTGTTTAATTGTTTTGTGAAGGCATGTACGAAATGTCAAACGGAGCGGCAGCGGCAGCAGCAGCATGTGGGTAGGTGGCCCGGCGAGGAGACTCCGTCCTTGTGTTCAAGAAAAAAAAAAGACTCGCTCGTCCGGCCGACCGGACCTTTCTGCGGGTTGCCAGGCCGTCTCTTTTCGAATCGGAGGTCCTCAAATGTTTGTGGACACTTTTGACTACAGACATCCGATCGGACGGACGCTATCAATTGCATCTTTTGAAAGAGGTTTCCTTCCTTTTGTACATACTCTTGATATTGAAATTGATTAAAAGAAATTAAAATAGCACGCCGTGTCAAAAAATTCAAAGATAAATATCCCAATCCAACAATGTTTCAAATATAAATTACAACTGAGACATAAAAAGTGTTGGGGATATTACTACTGTACGTAAACCGGCCAGGAGTAGCCGGATTAGCTTTACGAAGATTAGAAACCCATGAAGATGGAAGAATGATGGCGCTTTATGAAGGCCCAAGGCCTAGAGGCGAGTTAAGGCTTGTAGATGTAAACCGACCTAATTATGTAACTTGCGTTGTAAGATAGGAAGTGTAGAGACCGAACCAGACACGTTTATGATCCGGCTTCGGGACTCTGTAAACCGGCGGGCGTCAACCTGTGTATATAAAGGGACGACCCGGCAGCGGTTGAGAGACAGACAACAAATTCGAGAGCCAGACAAAGCGGATTCGCTCCTTGTCTTTCAAAACCCAAGCAATATCAATCACAACTAGATGTAGGCTTTTACCTTCACAGAAGGGGCCGAACTAGTATAAATTCCCCGTGTCCCCTTGTCCGGTTTAACCCCTTTAAACTAACACGTTGCGATGGCTCCACGAGGAAGTCCTTTACAAGGACATCTGCCGTGACAAACCCACGACAGTTGGCGCCCACCGTGGGGCTATCGCACGATGGTTTCGAGTTTTTGAAGGGCAGCTTTGATGGACTCAAGGGATACGCTATGGGCTGGATGACGAGGAGTCGTCGCGGCAAGCTCTACATCGACAACGCGGGATGGGGTCCCGAGGCCGATTCAATCGAATACGGGTACCGGGTCCCCTTTGGTGGGATTCACGCCTTCATCGGCAAGATTGGCGAACCGGCCCCTGAGCCGGACATCTGCACCGACATCATCGAGATGGCTCAGCGTGCAAGCCCTTCGCCAGTTTAGCCCGTGGCGAAGCATGTTTTCGTAGGCGTCATCCATGGAGCAGAATACGAGGACGGACCGGCGTCCGATGGAGAAACCGTTGTCTGTTCCGACGACGAGACCGAATCGCTCTATCAGTTGCAGGATGGCCGGATTAGTGGAGGATCCGAGGGCAACAGTATTCTGGACTTCCCTGATCTGCCAAACCGGGCCGCTATCTTCATGGCCGGTACACAGTCGGCGCCTCATTCGTCAGCTGCCGCAGCAATACTCTCCGGTTCAACAACGGCCATGCCGGCAGGGGCAGGAAGCTCTGCGCCGCCTCCGGCTCAAGTTCTGTCTGACTTGTTCGACGCTTTGGCAACATTGATGGCCGCAGAGGTGGATGCAGCAGCCCGGGATCAGCATAACGTGGAGATTGCAAAGGTGAAAGATCAGATAGCAGAGGCTAAAGCGGACCTAGCGGCAGAGAACGTTAGGATGGCTACAGAACGGGCCGAGTTGGAAGCTCAGGCCTACCGGATTAGGCTGGATCAGAACGTTTCCGAAGAAATCATGAGAAGAAGGTACCGATCGCATCTCCCATCGGGTTATGAGCCACGAAATCTTTTCAATACACCAGGAGCAGGAAGTAGTAACCAGCCAATATTAAACCGGACGGAGGCGCCAGGAACAGGAGCGTCGGTTCAGCCGCGCATGATGGACGCGCCTCGTGAGAACAACATTGTACCGCAATATGTTCCAACACCTTCCGGGCATTACTCCAACCCGTTGGACAACATTGTGGCCACCGCTTCACGGTTAGCAGCTCTACCAACCGACGGCGAGTCACTAGTTGCGGTTGAAGCACGACGGGCCAGAGATCTCCTTCAGACAGCCCTAAATCAGCAGCAGGCATATTCGCACAGTCATGAGAGGATTCATTCCACCCCACGTCCAAGCCGGAGCTACAACAGGCATGTGGAGGATGAACCGACCGTATCAAGCAGTGCGTGTCGCCGTAACTCGCCGCGAGGACACAACCCGGCAGGGGGCAGTGCCAATGCGCAGGATGTAGTGGATTATGGTCATGCACGTCGGGAGGCCGAGTTAGCGGCCCTGCACGGGGCCCGTCAACCTACTCCAGTTCATCCCACCGCTTCAGTTGAACCAGGGGTAGTATTCAGTTCCTTGGGGTGTTGTGCCTTATCCCCGCTTTGCGTAATGTGAGATTGCCTAAAGATTTCAAATGACCTCGTAAGGTACACAATTATACTGCCGATTTACAGCCAGAAGCATGGGTTGAAAGCTACGAGATGGCAATGGAGATGCTAGATGTGGATGAAGCGGTATGTGCTAAATACTTCACCATGATGTTGGAAGGAACAACTCGTACTTGGTTGAAGAGCTTACCAACTAAATCTGTTGGATCATGGGATGAATTGAAGCACCGGTTTATCCAGAACTTCAAAGATACTTGTAAGCAACCCATGTCAATTATGGATCTGGCCGCTTGTGTCCAAGAGGAGGGGGAGTCCACGACCCATTGGGTTAAGCGGGTCTCAGCTATTCTGCATTCATCGGATCGTATCAATGCAGATACCGCAGTACTAACGTTGGAGGGCAATTGCCGTTTTCTGCCGCTCAAACAGAAGTTAGGAAGGCTCAAACGTCACTACAATGATATGTCAACGCTTATGGCCACTTTGGTTAAGTACGCCGATTCAGATAATACCAAAGACCCTGACTCAGAGGAGGACAAACCGGGGAAAGGGAAAAAGAACGGCAACGCCAAAGGTCAGCAGCATAATCCGGCAGGTCATGGGAACAGTGGTAAGCGCAAAGCCGACGGCAGCTTGGACTTTGTCGCTAACACCAATGCTCAGGAGAATGGCCAGCGCCATAAGGGCAAGCAGCCCCAGAGGGGCGGAGGTTCAGGCCCCAATTTGGAGCGCCTGTTAAATCAACCATGTCCAAAGCATGGATCAAAAGAGAAGCCAGCGTCGCATCTTTGGAAGGATTGTTATATCACGCGAGATTTCAAGAACTCCAATATGTTCCAGTATGATAATGGCCCGCCCGGCGGTTCAGGAGGTGGTTTCCACGGGCCGGGTTACGAAGGTGGCAGTTCCGGTTCAGGATTTCAGGGTAATCAAACCGGACACATCAATCAAGGGCACCAAGGCAGCCATGGAGGTTACAACCATCAGGGGAACCAGCAGCAGCAGCAACAGTCGGGTTATCAGAGTAATCCTAAGCAGTTAAATAGTGGGCAGTATCATGTCTTCACCACTAGCTTGTGTAAGCGTGATCAGAAGCTTCACAAGAGGGCAGTAAACTCTGTTGAACCGGCGGTGCCTTAGTATCTGTGCTGGTCCGAGCAACCCATTTTGTGGAGTAGAGAGGATCACCCCCCTCGGGTTGACAATCCGGGTCATCTGGCTTTGGTGGTGGCCCCTCAAGTTGGGGGATACAAGTTCACCAAGGTACTCATGGATGGGGGAAGCAGTATCAACATTCTATATTATGATACCTTCCGTCGTATGGGGTTGACGGATAAGAGTCTTAAACCGTCAAACACTATTTTTCACGATGTGGTGCCTGGCAAGTCTGCATATCCAGTAGGCAAGATAGCCTTAGAGGTGGCCTTTGGAGATGACTATGATTCAAAGTCAGAAACATTGACTTTTGAGGTGGTGAAAATCAAAAGACCGTATCACGCTTTGTTTGGGCGACCGGCTTATGCTAAGTTCATGGCAAGGCCGTGTTATGTTTATCTACAGCTTAAAATGCCAGGTCATAAGGGGACCATCACAGTACACGGGAGCAGAAAGATCACTTTGGAATGTGAGGAAGGTGATGCGGTTTATGCTGAGTCGGTTTGTGCCACGGAGGAATTGAAGTTTTATAAGGACCAAATTGATCCGGCAGATATGACTTCTTTGAAAAAGCCAACTATGGAACACGATCCGGCATTGAAATTTAAATCGGCCACAGATACTAAGATGGTTGATTTTGTTCCTGGCGATTCATCCAAACAGTTCAGCATCAGCGCTAACCTGGATCCCAATAAGGAAAGCGCGCTCATCGAGTTCATCCGTGAGAACCGGGACATCTTTGCATGGAAACCTTCTGACATGCGAGGTGTACCGAGGGAACTCGCTGAGCACACACTTAACATTGATCCTAAGTTTAAACCGGTCCGGCAGTTTCTCCGCTGCTTCAATGAAGAAAGGCGTAAGGCTATCAGTGAAGATGTAGCTCGGTTGTTGGCCGCAGGGTTTATCGTGGAAGTCTTTCACCCAGAGTGGTTGGCTAATCCGGTGTTGGTTCTTAAGAAAAATGGCACTTGGCGTATGTGTGTAGATTACACAGACTTGAACAAAGCCTGTCCTACAGACCCCTTTGCCCTCCCTCGTATTGATCAGATCATTGATGCTACGGCGGGTTGTGACCATTTGTGTTTTCTGGATGCTTACTCTGGTTATCATCAAATCAAAATGGCAGTTAAGGACCAGGAGAAGACAGCTTTCATCACTCCCTTTGGAGCCTTCTGCTATGTCTCCATGCCCTTTGGGCTCAGGAGTGCCCAGGCGACTTATCAACGATGTGTTCAGAATTGTCTTCATAAGAAAATTGGGCGCAATGTTCATGCATATGTGGATGATATTGTGATAAAATCCAGAAAGGAGGAAACATTGATAGATGACTTGAGAGAAACCTTTGACAACCTTCGGGTTTACAAGATGATGCTCAATCCGGAGAAGTGTGTGTTTGGTGTTCCAGTAGGCAAACTCTTGGGTTTTTTGGTGTCAAATAGAGGCATTGAGGCTAATCCGGAAAAAAATTCAGCAATTACATCTTTGGCTAAACCGGCGTGTATTAATAACGTTCAACGTATGGCCGGCCGGATTGCGGCTTTGAGCCGGTTTATCAGTCGTCTTGGGGAGAAGGCTATCCCTTTGTATCAGATGCTCAAGAAAACAGATAATTTTGTCTAGAGCGAGGCAGCTGATAAAGCGTTTGAGGATCTGAAGAGGCAGTTAGCTGAACCGCCTGTGCTTGCAGCACCGACCGATAAGGAGCCGTTATTGTTATATGTGGATGCTAATGTCCGAGCTGTTAGCGTGGCTATTGTGATGGAGCGCAAGGAAGCTGGCAAGGAATATCCAGTTCAACGGCCGGTTTATTATATCAGTGAGGTGCTCATTGAGTCAAAGCAGAGGTATCCATATTGGTAGAAGCTGGTGTATGGAGTGTTTATGGCAAGCCGGAAGCTTAAACACTATTTTCAGGGTCATCCTATCACAGTGGTCAGTTCAGCCCCTCTGGGAGATATCATTCAAAACAGAGAAGCAACGGGCCGGATTGCCAAATGGGCTATTGAGCTTGGACCTCACGGGCTCAAATACACACCTCGCACAGCGATCAAATCCCAAGCACTCGTGGACTTCATCAATGATTGGACGGAGTTACAGGCACCAGAGGAGAAGCCAGATAACACGTATTGGACTATTCACTTTGATGGATCCAGACAGTTGGAGGGCTCGGGGGCTGGAGTCATACTAACTTCCCCAGAAGGTGACAAGTTTTGTTATGTACTCCTAATGTTCCCTTGTACTAACAATGCAGCTGAGTATGAGGCTTTGCTCCACGGTCTTCGGATGGCTAAGGAGATGAACTTAAGCCGGGTTAAGTGCTTTGGGGATTCAGATCTGGTGGCCCAACAGGTGTCTGGCACTTGGGATTCTAAAGACCAACTCATGGTTGCATATCGACGAGAGGTGGACACAGTGGCTGGTCACTGTAAGGGTTATCAGGTGGATCATATAGACCGGCGAAAGAATGAAGCGGCGGATGCTTTAAGCCTCCTTGGTTCTCAGCGTAAACCGGTCCCACCAAATATCTTTCTTGATGTGCTGCATAATCCGTCGGTCAAAGTACCAACAGAGGAGGAATTGGCTATTCCTGACCCGGAGGCTCAATTGGTGGCAGCTTTGCATGTCATACCGGATTGGACAATCCCATACCTGGCTTATATGAACCGGGGCGAGTTACCAGAGGATGAAACCTCGGCCCGGCAGATAATCCGGCGTTCCAAATCGATGACTATACTCAACGGAGAATTGCATCGTTACAACGTTTCAGGGGCAATTCAGCGGTGTGTTTCTCCTCAAGAGGGTTGTGAAATTTTGCGAGAAATCCATGAAGGGGATTGCGGTCACCATGCTGGTTCAAAGTCTTTGGTGGCTAAAGCTTTTCGCCATAGTTTCTATTGGTTAACAGCTCATGATGATGCTGAGGATTTAGTTAAACGATGTGACGGTTGTCAAAAATTTACACGTCGTGCTCATATTCCAGCTCAGGAGCTAAGGATGATTCCAATAACATGGTCGTTTGCGACTTGGGGGCTTGATATGGTTGGACCCTTTAAGCGCTCCAAGGACAAAAAGACCCACTTATTAGTGGCAGTTGATAAATTCACCAAATGGGTGGAAGCAGAGCCAGTCAGTAAGTGTGATGCGGCCACGGTGGTTCAATTTATCAAAAAGGTGATATTCGGTTTGGTTTTCCACATAGTATTATAACTGATAATGGTACTAGTCTGTCAAAGGGAGAGATGGAGGAGTTTTGCCAACGTGAGCACATCCGGCTTGATATAGCATCGGTGGCTCACCCCCAATCTAATGGTCAAGCAGAGAGAGCAAATCAAGAAATTTTGAGAGGTATTAAACCCCGGCTTATGGTTCCTTTGAAGCGGATACCGGGTTGTTGGGTGGAGGAATTACCTTCTGTGTTATGGAGCATCAACACTACGCCTAACAGATCGACGGGTTACACACCTTTCTTCATGGTTTATGGAGCGGAGGCGGTTCTCCCTAGTGACATCCGTCACGACTCGCCCCATGTGGCAGCTTACATTGAAGCGGATAACGAGACAGCTCGTCAGGATTCTCTGGACCTGTTAGATGAGGAGCGTGATCTTGCAGCAGCACGTTCGGCGATTTATCAACAAGATCTCCGACATTATCACAGCCGACGGGTTAAGACCAGAACCTTTCAAGAGGGTGATTTGGTGCTCCGGCTCATCCAGGATCAAACTGATATGCACAAATTATCCCCACCTTGGAAAGGACCTTTTGTGGTCAGCAAGAATCTGCACAACGGGTCATACTACCTCCTTGATGTTCGAGAACACCAAGACTCGTGTAAATCGGAGGAGGAGACCAAGCGGCCATGGAACATAGCTCTTCTTCGGCCTTACTATACTTGAGCCATATGCTCTTCATATGTACATATTTATGACGATGTATATATTATATAATAAACCGAAGCCTCCATTAAAGCGGGGTCTCTGTTCTTTTTACATAATGTGTGTGTTTACAAGAGTTTCTACTGACAAAACGGAGTTTTTTGTTAAACCGGTCTCTGCAGCCGCACGGATATAAAGAAAATCACTAGGGGGCTTGGTCATATCTGAACCATAGCTACACCTCTTGATAGGCATTAAGCTACAAAGGAAATTATATGGGGCCAAAGAGAGTGTTGCACAAAGCACAAACTCAAACACGGGCACCCACTGAGCACAACTCATAAAGTTACTTGGGGGCTCTTTGTGCAAAGCAACAAAGAGTTTGAAAGGATCCTTGTAATTGGCTATCAAGCCACGGCTTGGAAGCCTGGTGTATTCACCTAAAACCCCGGGTTAACCTGCCTTCATCAAGTAAGCCACTCCTGTCTAGGTAGTCCTGGTATGACCCGCCGAACGTTTGACAAGTCAATCTTCTACAGACCCTGTACTTGTCAAAGTTAAAACGACGATTGGTTAATGGGAGGCCCATCTTAAAAGGCTTTGTTAAACGGTTTAACTCAGAGGCCTGGCAGCCCATGAAAAGCCTCGATTTGGAGCCTGGCAGCTCGTAAAAAGCCTTGCATATTTCTTTTTTGGAATCCTATTTGCTAAGTTTTCTGCCTTTATTGAGGTTCATAATATGTTCTGATAAACCGGTGTCTCTGGCACGGCTTGACTTTCAACTACACGTTGTCAGTAAATGATCAGTTGCAAGTCGCGTTCTTTACCCCGGTCCGGTTTGACTAAATCACCAGTGCTATAAAGAAAACCCGGTGATTCTTATATCCCGGTATGGTTTATTATCATAATCCGGCAAAATAAGAACGGAGGTATCAACACTCCGGATTGGTGTTAACACCCTTACCATACAAGCAGTTGGTCAACCAACGAGGACACTTTTCAAGTTCTTGTATCCAGGAACACAACTCCTTCTGGGTTAAGCATAAATCGATCCCAAAAGGTAGAGCAAGTTGTCACATTATCAAAGCATCACAAAACATGCTCGATGGCATGACAGATAAAGGAGTTTTGCTACCCTATTACATGAAGCTTCCAAAAGGCTCCAATTGAATAGTTGTTTTTAAAACATTGGCACGCAGTAACTGGTAAACTGGCTGCCGGTTTAAGATGTTTCATCTGGACGGTTTGACGATTGAGGGTCGGTTGGTGCGATCACTTCTTCTTCATCCCTCCCCAGACGCTGGAAGTCAACCGTTGACCAATCGATTCCAGTTATAGCTTGAAACACGGCTTCTTCATGGATAAGGCTGGAGGGGTTAATATCAGGAGCAAAGGTATGCTTACGGATTGGAGGCACAAGTTCTTCGACTTCATGGATTTTGGCAGGTTGTCTCTTCCCTTCAGCGTCATAAGCCGGTTGGAAATGAGACAAGTCTATGTCCTCTGCCAGTTTGCTGGCTATTGGCCGCATTTCTTTGGTCAGCCTTCAGAGGTCATCATTGTCGAAGTTTGAACCGTCCTCCTTTACACCTGGATATCCTTTCATAATGTCCTCCGCTTCAAGATCAGGGATCCATGCCATGGCTCTGATTAGTGCGGTTAATGCGCTTGCTCTTGCAGCTGCCTTCTTCAGTTCGGTAATCCGGGCTGGTAACATGGCCAGCTTCTCAATAGTTTCCTTTATCAATGATGGTGTCAGTTTATTGTAAGCCGCAGTGCAAATAGCCCGCTGGGACCCAGAGTACAACTGTTCAATCAAAGTATACGCCGCTTTAAGCTTTCCACATATCTGTGCCCACATGAGCGATACGAGTGCCTGTGATGGTTTAAAATCAGTGTTCTGATCAATGATAATGTTCAGTGAATCAGATAAACTGTACAAGGAGATACTTACCAAAGGCAGCGGAAGTCATGGCGTTGATTTGCCGTTTCAAACCAGCTAGTTCATCTACAACTGGTTTCAGGGCTGCTTCAGCATCCTTAGCTTTTTTGGTTAAACCGGCTTTCTCGGTTTCCCAGTCAGCACGATCTTTGTTAAAAGACTCTTTCAGCTTTTCCATCGCTGCCAGGGCTTTGGTCAGCTCCTCTTTAGCTTTCGCAGCTTCTACTTGTTGGGACTTCACATTCTCTTGCAAATCAGCGGTCCGGGCATCTCTATTGCTTAGTTCGGCCTACAACAATGAAGAAATGTCAAACAACAGGATATATATTCTCTAAAGTACAAAGCGTATAACAAGTTATGCACTTCGTACTTGGGGGCTAATGCCTATTTGCTCTGATTCACTACATCTTTTCTAAAGTCTCCAGAACAATGCAAGCATTATCCTTGACACTTGGGGGCTAATGTACATCTGTTCAAAACAGACGCATGGATTAAAACCCAGATTACCTTGCAAAGCTAAACCGGCCTTTGGGGGCTACGCTGAGGAAAGCTATATCATTACATTGGTAAAGTATCATCCTTGGTTTTCACTAAGGACCTAACATTTTGAGGGTCAGTGGGAGAGACTTAAAGTATTACAAAGACCCGGTTCACGATTAACATCATAAAACGGCCCTTGGGGGCTACTTGGGCTGGCATATCAACTTTGGAATCAAGAAGTAAAGGGAGATAAAAATACCTCATAGCGTTCCTTCATCAAATTCACCAAACCGGCTTCATAGTCACCGTTTGAGTGCAGACGGTTCAAGAAATCGGAGTGAAGCTCTTCAGCATTGAGATGGGCATAACTTAATAAGTCAGTACTCCATTTGCCCTTTTCCCTAGCAGCGCGCTCTTCTTTGGCACTATGTTGGGCCAAGACTACGGGATGGCCAGGAGAGCTGTGGCCCATACCAGTAACGATAACATCATCTCCTTGGCCTTCAGTGGTTTTTGCGGGTGATGACGGAGTTTCAGTATCTCTCATCGGACCAGCCCGGTTTGGAGCTGCCGGTTCAGTGTCAGTCATGGCAGGGTCAGCTTCTGGTGGTTCATCAGTATTCCGATCTTGAAGGGGCGGTTCATCAGAGGTGGCTTCAGGATGAGGACCCTCCGGTTCACGAGTTTGGTCCGGTTCACCTCTCTACTCTTCTTCAAAAACTGCCTGGTCTTCTGACGGATTGTTGACCTGAGCTTTCTTGCTGGGTCTGGCTTTGGCTCTGCAAATAAATTAAAAGAGGGTTAGCATCTTATTCAAGATTAGTAACGCATTGGAAGAAGGAGTTTGAAAACTCACCCAGCCATAGTTTTTAGAGGAGGGAGTTGGGTTGCTGTCGACTCGCCAGAGGATGAGGGAGGTGTCACCTGATAATTTGAATCGGACGGATTAAGAGGTTGTCTGAAATAACCTGCCTTGGGATAAGAATGGTCAGAAGTGGAAGAGACCTCAGACCGGCGGTTCCGAACCGGGGTATCAGGTAAACTGGCCGAAGTGACCTGTTGGCCACTGTGTCGGGTTTTCCAGCGAGCTTCATGCTGTTGTGTCTTCAAAATAAATATTGGGTCCAAGTAAGCAAGAGGATGAGAAAAACTTACTTTCCAAACTGCTTGACGAGTTTTTTGTGTTGGCATAGAGCCTGAACCGGAGGAAAGGGTAATTACCTCTACATCATCAGCTTGGCTGCCTTCTACGTCCTCCTAATAAAGATCATTGTTAATGAGGTGCATGAAAAGGGAGCCAAGTGAGTCAAGTTCTACCTCAACTTCCGGATCCTCAGCATCTTCATCAAGTTCCATGTTGATCCGGTCAGCCGTTTTCCGCTTTGAGGTCCGCTTGACGGCTTTGGTTTTGGGACGAGATGGTTTGACTGCTTTATACCCGGTTGGCTTTACCGCTTTATCTACGAATTTCCGTTTCCAGAAGGGATCATCACCCTATTCATACATACACAGAAGAATGATTACAAGTTGAACAAAGTTAAAGATATCAAAAGATGAAAAGGAAGTATAGTGCTTACAGCAGGCGGTTTGTTCTTAGTATAGAAGGGGTTCAAGCCGGTTTGACTACAGACTGATTCCGATTCATTCAAAATTTTCTTTACGCTTTCAGTGACCTCTTCATCGGTCACCTGAATGTTGATATGGCGTTGAGGGTCTTCAACATCACCGGTGTACTCACACATTAAACTGGGGCGACGGCTTAGCAGCAAGACGCTCCAAGATATCCAACAGCGCACGAAATCAACACATGTTAAACCGTTGGCCATAAAGGTGTAACACCCCGGATGTGAATTACCCATCCAACTCTTGCTGTTTCCGGCCTTAAGTTATTTTATTTTCTCCGGTTCGGGTTTTTGTCTCCGTGTGTTGTTATCGTTGTCATGCATCTCATATTATGTCATCATGTGCATTGCATTTGCATGCGTGTTCATCTCATGCATTCGAGCATTTTCCCCGTTGTCCGTTTTGCATTCCGGCGCTTCGTTCTCCTCCGGTGGTCATTTCTACCTTTCTTTCGTGTGTGGGGATTGAACATTTCCGGATTGGGCCGAGACTTGCCAAGCGGCCTTGGTTTACTATCGGTAGACCGCCTGTCAAGTTTCGTATCATTTGGACTTCGTTTGATACTCCAACGGTTAACCGAGGGACCGAAAAGGCCTCGTGTGTGTTGCAGCCCAACACCCCTCCAATTTGGCCCAAAACCCACCAAAACCTCTCCATCATCTAGAGCGTTCGATCACGATCGCGTGGCCGAAAACCGCACCTCATTTCGACTCTCCTAGCTCCCTCTATGCCTATAAATAGAACCCCCACGAAAAATCCGGACCTCTCCCCCGTCCAAACCCTAAAACCACCTCGCGCCGGCCGGACACGTCCGAATCCGGCCGGACAAACCGCCGCCGCCGCCCGCGTCCTATCCGCGCCTGCCACGTGTCGCCACCGCCTCCGCGCCCCACATCGCCGCGCCAGGCCCGCCGGGGCCCGAAGGGCCCGAGGCCGGCCCCCGCGGCCCGCACCGCGCCCGTCGCCCCGCCGCCTCCATCCCCTGCGCGCGCCGCCGTCTTCCTCCAAGCCGGCCGCCGCCCCGACGCCTCCGGCGACAGCCGCCCCGCCGATCCGGAGCTCTGCCGCCCCGCCGCCAAGCCCGGCGAGCTCGGGTCGCCGCCTCCGCGCCGCATCCGCCACGCCGGCGAGCTCCTCCGCGCTGACGTCCTCCTCCTCCCGGCCGGCGAGCCCCTCCTCCGCGCCAAGTCCGACTCCCGCGAGCTCCAAGTCCGGCCGGTGAACCTCGTAGTCCGCGTGTGAACAGTGCCGGATCTGGATCTAGATCCAAACTCGGTTGACTTTTGCCCCGAAACCCTAATAATTTGCTCTTGTTCATCGCATCGTAACTTTGCATCCGTAATTCTGTTTTGGGCATATAGCATATCAAAATGTTCGTTTCAGAGAGTATATCATTTCATCTCATTGCATCATATTCATTTGAGTTCATCTTGATGCCCGAAATGTGGTTAGAAGAGTGCTATTTGAGATAATTGTCAGATCTGCTGCTCCAATTAGATATTTGTCTTTTTTGCCATGGTTAACGTGTGCATGCTATGCCCCTAAGCTCTTCATCAGTTTTGTTATATGTTTTGCCATCTATCCAGAGGTGCAACCCATGTATTTTTGTGATGTGTGTGGTGACTAGCACAAGCCTACAAAGTGAGGCATTCGTTAATGCTGATTTCAGGGACTTAGCATTTCCACTAAGTCCTTGATCTGTTTATCTCATATTGTCATATGTTCATGTTGTTTTCTAGTGATCCGTGCCTCTTTTGAGGATGATCAGTGAGGATGATTTGTTAATCTTGTAGTGCTCTATCCATCCATGTCTTTGTTTGCAATTATGGAGCACCCTAGCTTGAGTCAATCGAGCTCTACTTTTGTCATTTCGTGAATCTGGGCAGATTGTCTACTTGTTAGCAATTTTGCCGAGGATGTTGTAGTTGATACGTGCATGCTATGTTATTGTTCTTGCCATGTCTAGCTTGTATTTTGTGTATTCTTGATGGTTGTATGCTTAGCTCGTTATGACTTGTTCTGTGGTGAGTGCATCGAGTTCGTAAACATGCCTACTTGATATCTGTTTCAGCATGCTCCAGTTTTCACCAAGTCTGAGAACTGATTATGTTTTTGCCATGTTCACATGCTTGCAATTGTATTTTCTGATCCCTTTTGGCTCAAGGTCACTAAGGGACTTTTGTTAAGCTCTTTGAGTAGCTCCATGCCATGACTTACTTTGCCATGTTCAGGTCCTGTAGCATATTGTTTTCATGCTCCAAAGAGTGCTATCTGATCTGAAATTCCAGACAAGTGTTAATTTCACTAAGTCTGAGATCTGTTTGTCAAATGCATTTTTGCCATGCTTGTTTGAACCTGTTAATGGATGAATTGGCCGTAGCTCAGTGCTAGACTTTTGTTAAGCATCATGAATGGATTCCTACCATGTATTTTGATGCCATGTTTGGGTGCTGTAGCATGTTCATCTTGTTGCATTTAGATGGCTACTTGCTGTAAATCGCAAAACGTGGTCATATTTGAATTGCTTGCCATTTCCAAACCGTAACTTCGGTTCCGGCGTTCTTTATATCGTTTTCAAGCGATTTCATCTCATATTTCCAGTGGCGCACTTGGCTTTCTAAGTTGAGCCAGGTTCATGCATTCCTTGTCAAATCTTGCATGTGCATCCCATATTGCATCCCCGCATAGCATACCATCTTTGCACCATGTTGTTTGATCCTTGCACGTGGTTGATTGTGTCCTTGTTGCTTGTTTGTCTTATTTGGGTAGAGCCGGGAGACGAGTTCGCTAACAAGGAGCCCGTTGAGTTTGCTTTCGAGGATCCAGTCAACTCTGACAACTTTGCAGGCAAGATGATCATACCCTCGAAATCACTACTATCTTTGCTTTGCTAGATGCTCGCTCTTTTGCTATGCCTATGCTACGATGCCTACCACTTGCTTATCATGCCTCCCAAATTGCCATGTTCAGCCTCTAACCCACCATGTCCTAGCAAACCGTTGATTGGCTATGTTACCGCTTTGCTCAACCCCTCTTATAGCGTTGCTAGTTGCAGGTGAAGATCGGAGACCGTTCCTTGTAGGAACATTATTTACTTGTTGGGATATTATTATATTACCATGTTATCTTAATGCATCTATATACTTGGTAAAGGGTGGAAGGCTCGGCCTCTCGCCTAGTGTTTTGTTCCACTCTTGCCGCCCTAGTTTCCGTCATATTGGTGTTATGTTCCCGGATTTTGCGTTCCTTACGCGGTTGGGTTATAATGGGAACCCCTTGATAGTTCGCCTTGATTAAAGCTTTTCCAGCAATGCCCAACCTTGGTTTTACCATTTGCCACCTAGCCTCTTTTCCCCTTGGGTTTCTGGAGCCCGAGGGTCATCTTATTTAAACCCCCCCTGGGCCAGTGCTCCTCTGAGTGTTGGTCCGAACTAGAGTCCTGTGCAGCGCCCCCTCGGGGAAACTCGAGGTTTGGTTTTAGTTGTATGGAGAGCTCATCTGAGTGTGCCCTGAGAACAAGATATGTGCAGCTCCTATCGGGATTTGTCGGCACATTCGGGCGGTGTTGCCGGTCTTGTTTTAACCTGTCAAAGTGTCTTGAAGAACCGAGATACCGAGCCTGATCGGAACGTCTCGGGAGGAGGTCTATTCCTTCGTTGACCGTGAGAGCTTGTCATGGGCTAAGTTGGGACTCCCCTGCAGGGATTTGAACTTTCGAAAGTTGTGCCCGCGGTTATGGGCAGATGGGAATTTGTTAATGTCCGGTTGTAGATAACTTGGACCTTAACTTAATTAAAATGTATCAACAGTGTGAGTTACCATGATGGTCTCTTCTCGGCGGAGTCCGGGAAGTGAACACGGTGTTGGAGTAATGCTTGTGCAGGTTGTTCTCTAGTTTCTCGCTCGCGCTTTGCCTCCTCTTCTCGCTCTCTTTTGCGAACAGGATAGCCACCATATATGCTAGTCGCTTGCTGCAGCTCCACATATTACCTTGCCTTACCTATTAAGCTTAAATAGTCTTGATCGCGAGGGTGCGAGATTGCTGAGTCCCTGTGGCTCACAGATTACTTCCAAACCAGATGCAGGGTCTGATGATTCCGCTCCAGATGGCGCGCTTGAGCTCAAGTGGGAGTTCGACGAGGACTCTCAACGATACTACGTGTCTTTCCCTGATGATCAGTAGTGGTGCCCAGTTGGGGTGATCGGGACAGTGTCGCATGTTGGGTTATCTTTTATTTTGGCGCCGTAGTCGGGCCATGAGTGTTTGAATGTTGTAATTCTATTTATGTACTTGATTGACGTGGTGAGTGTAAGACAACTATGTATCTCCCCTTTTATTATCTATATTACATGGGATGTTGTGATGATTGCCTAACTTGCGACATTGCTTTCAATGCGGTTATGTCTCTAAGTCGTGCCTCGACACGTGGGAGCTATAGCCGCATCAAGGGCGTTACAAGTTGGTAATCAGAGCCTTCCCCGACCTTAGGAGCCCCATTGCTTGATCGTTTTTAGCAGCCGAGTTGTGTCTAGAAAAATGTTTTGAGTCATTTAGGAATTATATATCAGAGAGTTTAGGAATTCTTTTTACTCCCCAGTCTCCTCATCGCTCTGGTAAGGCATCCTGACGTAGAGTTTTGACTCTTCTCTTCTCAAATTTCACTAAAAAAATTTAGGATCACGCGGGTATCTTGGAATCGTTCCGATGGTTTTGTGACGAGAACATTGTCTTGGTGCCTCCTGTCAGGGGTTTTGTGGAAGTGTCCCGGGGAGTTGAGCTCCGAGGTGTTGTCGTCATAATTTTATCGTTGCAATTCTGGAATACATGAGTTTAGTACGCCGACATCGAAAATCTCTTTTATGCAGTTCGTTGGTGAGATAACCTCGACGCCACCCAGTACTGGGGCAGGAGTTCGGAAGTATCGCCATAACTTGTATAACGGATGCTTTTTCGAAGGTTGAGGTAGATGGTTTCCGAAGTTTTCTCGGTTACGTGTTGAAGGATGGATACAGCTGGATGTAGGATTTGTTAGATTTGGGTGAGATATTATGCTTCCCCTGTATCCCCAACACCTTATTGCATAACCAGAAAGGTTCGGGAGTTTCATAGGTGGGAATTCTTGTAGCTCTAGTTCTTCTTCCACGGATATTTGGTTTGAGATTGGGATTTCTTACCGAGTATTCGTTCTTGATTCGTACCTTGTTGATTTATTTCTCTACCTAAATTCTAAGTGGCTTCTCAATTTATGGATATGTGACCATTTCAAGAGGAATGCGTTCGTTCATTTTGTTCGGATGTGAAGACTATATGTTGCAATTTTTCATTCCGTTGGATTCAGCTTCATTTTATCTGTCAATGTGCTAACGGTGGTCAACCTCTTCAGGATGGCTCCCGCTAAGAGCACCAATCAGAATCAGAATCAAGATCCGCCACCACCTCCACCTCCTCCGGAGGCATGGCAAGCTGTGATGGCCGCAACCAATGCAAACACACAGTTGATCATGCAAATTCTTCAAGAGCGCAATCAAGCGAACCAAGGCAACCAAGTCAACAATCAGAATCACTTTGCTACACTCAACCAGTTCCTTGCTAACGGGCAAAGACTTTCAGCAATTGTGTTGAGGCAACTGATGCTGACGATTGGCTCGTGGATCTGTGCAAGCCTTTCGAGTGCAGTAACGTCAGGCCTGAGGACTTCGTCAAGTTTGCTTCTTTCCAACTCAAAGATCAAGCTGCAGAATGGTTCCAGCAGTACAAGGACTCCAGAGGTGGACATGTTATTACCTGGTATGAGTCCCGTCAAGACTTCAAATCTCATCATATCCCCGAGAGCGTGGTTGAAAGCAAGCGTGAGGAATTCCGCAACCTGAAGCAAGGCTCTTTGTCTGTCTATGACTACAACAAGTTGTTCCAGAAGCTCGCCCGCTTTGCCAAGCAGGACGTCCCTGATGAGAAGAGCATGATATACCAGTTTAGGGGTGGTCTCAGAGAAGAAATTCAGCTAGCTCTTGTTCTCTTTGAACCCTTGAGGTACGATGAGTTCTACAACATGGCATTGAAGCAAGAGGCTGCTCGGCTGAGGTGTGATGCTTCCAAGAAGCGAGTTAGAGACACTACTCCTTCTTCCTCTACTCAAGTGGCCAAGCAGCAGAAGTATTGGCTTCCTCCTCCTCCGTTCCGTCAGCCATATTAGCAGAAGAGCAAAGGTGGCAATGGATCTTCCCACCCACCCAACCCTGGCTTTCAGAACAAGACTTTGTCTCAAGCTCCAAGATCAAGTGCTCCGTATCACCGTCCGCTTTTAGAGGTCACGCGCAACAAGTGCCAACAGAAGGGTCACTATGCCAACAAGTGCTTCAACCAGAGGCGTCTCCCTCCTCCTCCTCCTATCAGATCGGCAAGTACAGCTGTGGTCAAGCATAACCCCAAGCACGCCAAGGTCAACTTGATGAATGCAGCTCAGGCAGAGGACTCGTCAGATGTCATCATGGGTAACCTTCCTGTTAATGATATTCCTGCAAAAGTTCTTTTTGACACTGGTGCATCGCATTGTTTCATTTCCAAACCTTTTGCATCGAAGTATGAGTGCGATTATTAGTATCTGCAAAATTCTTTGCAAATCGTGTCACCGAGCAAGCAAATGACAGCTAATTTCTGCGTCCCGGATATTACTATCACGTTGGGCGACTACAAATTTCTAGCTTCTCCTATTGTTCTGGGTGACTCGGATATTGATCTTATTCTCGGAATGGATTGGCTTTCTAAGCACAAGGCGCATCTTGATTGTGCTGCCAGGCAGATTCAATTGACTCATTCGTCTAAGGATGTAATTGTCTTTGCCGCTCGTGATGATACCATCCGTCTGTTTTCTCTCAATGAGAAGGGCGAACTGGATGCTATCTCACAAATTCCAGTCGTTTGCAAATATCAAGACGTCTTTCCAGAAGAGCTTCCAGGAATGCCTCCGCATCGGCCAGTTGAATTCGTCACCGATCTTGAGCCTGGCACAAAACCTGTGTGCAAGCATCCTTACAAGCTCGGACCTGAAGAGTTGAAGGAGCTGAAGAAGCAACTCGATATTCAAGAGAGAATGGGTCTCATCCGTCCTAGTTCTTCTCCGTGGGGTTGTGGTGTTCTTTTTGTGAAGAAGAAGGATGGAACGGACTGACTTTGTGTTGATTACCGTCCATTGAACAAGAAGACCATCAAGAACAAATACCCACTTCCCAACATCAATGAGCTGTTCGAACAACTCAAAGGTGCCCAAGTATTCTCCAAGCTTGATCTCCGTATGGGTTATCATCAGATTCGTATCCATGAGCAAGATATTCCCAAGACGGCTTTCAGGACAAGCTATGGTTCATATGAGTACACTGTCATGTCTTTTTGCCTCGTCAATGCTCCTCCGACGTTCTCTCGCATGGTGAACTTCATCTTCAACGCCTACACCAATGACTTTGTTTTGGTCTATCTCGACGACATTCTGGTTTTCTCGAAGAACAAGGAAGATCATGCCAAGCACTTGCGTTTGGTACTCGATAAGTTGAGGGAACACCAGTTCTACGCCAAGTTCTCCAAGTGCGAATTTTGGCTCGATGAGGTTCTTTATCTTGGTCATATCATCTCTGCCAAGGGCATTGCCGTGAATCCTGAGAAGGTGTCTGCAATTGTGAATTGGGAACCTCCTCAGAACGTGAATCAACTCCGTAGCTTCCTCGGTCTCGCAAGCTATTGCCGAAGATTCGTTGAAAACTTTTCTAAGATCGCGAAGCCTCTCTCAAATCTTCTCCAGAAGCATGTCAAGTACGTTTGGTCTCTGAAGTGTGACATTGCTTTCAACACTTTGAAAGAGAAATTGGTCACTGCTCCAGTTCTGACTCCGCCTGATGAATCCAAGCCGTACGAGGCCTTTTGTGATGCCTCTCTCCAAGGTCTCGGTGCAGTATTGATGCAAGAGAAGAAAGTTGTGGCTTATACCTCTCGTTAGTTGAAGCCCAACGAGAAGAACTACCCCACTCATGATCTCGAGTTGGCGGCAGTCGTGCATGCTCTTTTGACTTGGAGACATCTCTTATTGGGAAGAAAAGTGGACATCTTCACTGATCACAAGAGTCTCAAGTACATCTTCACTCAACCTAATCTCAACCTCAGGCAAACTCGATGGGTCGAAATGATTTAAGAGTATAATTCGAGTATCGAGTATACTCCAGGCAAGGCCAATGTGATTGCTGACGTATTGAGCGGAAAGGCTTATTGCAACAGTCTGATTCTCAAGCCTTATCAACCCGAGCTTTGTGAAGCTTTCCGCAAACTTAATCTGCAAGTTGTTCCTCAAGGTTTCCTCGCCAACCTTCAAGTCTCTCCCACCTTGGAAGACCAGATTCGCCAAGCTCAACTTCTTGATGCTATGGTGAAAAAGATGAAGATTGGGATTGCCAAGAGTCAACCCAAGTACAAGTGCTACCGCCTTGATGACAAGGATACTCTCTTCTTCGAGGATCGTATTGTTGTGCCCAAAGGTGACCTCCGTAAAGTGATCATGAACAAGGCTCACAATTCTCTCCTCTCCATCCACCCTGGGAGTACGAAGATGTATCAGGACCTCAAGCAGGCTTATTGGTGGACTCGAATGAAGCGCGAGATTGCTCAATTCGTGAATGAGTGTGATGTCTGCAGAAGAGTGAAGGCAGAACACCAAAGGCCAGCGGGTCTCCTCCAACCTCTTGCCATTCCAGAATGGAAGTTTGACCACATTGAGATGGACTTCGTGACTGGGTTTCCAAAGTCCAAGCATGGCAATGATGCTATATTCATTGTCATCGACAAACTCACTAAAGTGGCTCATTTCCTGCCTATCAAAGAGTCAATCACTGCAGCTCAACTGGCGGAGCTCTATACCTCTCGGATTGTCTCTCTGCACGGTATTCCACAAGTGATCTCTTCAGACCGTGGCAGCATCTTTACCTCCAAGTTTTGGGATTCTTTTCAGAAGGCCATGGGCACCAACATCCGCTTCAGTACAGCTTTCCATCCTCAAACTAGCGGTCAAGTCGAGCGTGTCAATCAGATTCTTGAAGATATGCTCAGGGCTTGTGTGATCTCCTTCGGCATGAAGTGGGAGGATTGTCTTCCTTATGCTGAATTCTCCTACAACAACAGTTTTCAAGCAAGTTCGGGCAAGGCCCCATTTGAAATTCTGTATGGCAGGAAGTGCCGTACCCCTCTCAACTGGTCTGAAACCGGTGAACGTTAACTTCTCGGAAATGACTTAATCACAGAGGCAGAGGAAATGTGCAAAGTCATTCGAGATAACCTCAAAGCATCCCAATCCCACCAGAAGAGCTACTATGATAGTAAGCACCGTGATTTGGTTTTCGAGATCGGAGATCATGTTTACCTCCGCGTCTCTCCTATGAAAGGTACTCGTCGCTTCGGTATCAAAGGGAAGCTTGCCCCTAGATACATGGGACCTTTCAAGATTGTCAGCAAGAGAGGCGATCTCGCCTATCAACTCGAGCTTCCTTCAAACTTTGCAAATGTTCATGATGTGTTCCATGTCTCTCAACTCCGAAAGTGCTTCAAGACTCCTGACCGCACCGTCAACTTCGAGGACATTGAGCTCCAAGAAGACCTCTCTTATCGTGAGCACCCCGTTGCTATTCTCGAAGAGACTGAATGCAAGACTCGCAACAAGTCAATCAAATTCCTCAAAGTCAAGTGGTCACACCATTCTGACCGTGAAGCTACCTGGGAACGCGAGGATCACCTCCGTTCTGAGTACCCGGCGTTCTTTCAGTCCTAGATCTCGGGATGAGATCCTTTCGTAGTGGTGGAGTGTTGTAACACCCCGGATGTGAATTACTCAATATGTATTCCAACTCTTGCCGTTTCCGGCCTTAAATTATTTTATTTTCTCGAGTTCGGGTTTTTGTCTCCGTGTGTTGTTATCGTTGTCATGCATCTCATATCATGTCATCATGTGCATTGCATTTGCATACGTGTTCATCTCATGCATTCGAGCATTTTCCCCGTTGTCCGTTTTGCATTCCGGCGCTTCGTTCTCCTCCGGTGGTCATTTCTACCTTTCTTTCGTATGTGGGGATTGAACATTTCCGGATTGGGCCGAGACTTGCCAAGCGGCCTTGGTTTACTACCGGTAGACCGCCTGTCAAGTTTTGTATCATTTGGACTTCGTTTGATACTCCAACGGTTAACCGAGGGACCGAAAAGGCCTCATGTGTGTTGCAGCCCAACACCCCTCCAATTTGACCCAAAACCCACCAAAACCCTCTCCATCATCTAGAGCGTTCGATCACGATCGCGTGGCCAAAAACCTCACCTCATTTGGACTCTCCTAGCTCCCTCTATGCCTATAAATAGAACCCCCACGAAAAATCCGGATCTCTCCCCCGTCCAAACCCTAAAACCACCTCGCATCGGCCGGACACGCCCGAATCCGGCCGGACAAACCGCCGCCGCCGCCCGCGCCCTATCCGC
>NC_041392.1:113635142-113736235 GCF_002162155.2 Triticum dicoccoides | reverse complement strand
GTCCGCCACGCCGGCGAGCTCCTCTGCGCCGACGTCCTCCTCCTCCCGGCCGGCGAGCCCCTCCTCCGCACCAAGTCCAACTCCGGCGAGCTCCAAGTCCGGCCGGTGAACCTCATAGTCCGCGCGTGAATAGTGCCGGATCTGGATCTAGATCCAAACTCGGTTGACTTTTGCCTCGAAACCCTAATAATTTGCTCTTGTTCATCGCATCGTAACTTTGCATCCGTAACTCCATTTTGGGCATATAGCATATCAAAATGTTTGTCTCAGAGAGTACATCATTTCATCTCATTGCATCATTTTCATTTGAGTTCATCTTGATGCCCGAAATGCGGTTAGAAGAGTGCTATTTGAGATAATTGTCAGATCTGCTGCTCTAATTAGATATTTGTCATTTTTGCCATGGTTAATGTGTGCATGCTATGCCCCTGAGCTCTTCATGAGTTTTGTTATATGTTTTGTCATCTATCCAGAGGTGCAACCCATGTATTTTTGTGATGTGTGTGGTGACTAGCACAAGCCTGCAAAGTGGGGCATTCGTTAATGCTGATTTCAGGGACTTAGCATTTCCACTAAGTCCTTGATCTGTTTATCTCATATTGTCATATGTTCATGTTGTTTCCTAGTGATCCGTGCCTCTTTTGAGGATGATCAGTGAGGATGATTTGTTAATATTGTAGTGCTCTATCCATTCATGTCTTTGTTTGCAATTATGAAGCACCCTAGCTTGAGTCAGTCGAGCTCTACTTTTGTCATTTCATGAATCTGGGCAGATTGTCTACTTGTGAGCAATTTTGCCGAGGATGTTGTAGTTGATCCGTGCATGTTATGTTATTGTTCTTGCCATGTCTAGCTTGTATTTTGTGTATTCTTGATGGGTGTATGCTTAGCTCGTTATGACTTGCTCTGTGGTGAGTGCATCGAGCTCGTAAACATGCCTACTTGATATCTGTTTCAGCATGCTCCAGTTTTCACTAAGTCTGAGAACTGATTATGTTTTTGCCATGTTCACATGCTTGCAATTGTATTTTTTGATCCCTTTTGGCTCAAGGTCACTAAGGGACTTTTGTTAAGCTCTTTGAGTAGCTCCATGCCATGATTTACTTTGCCATGTTCAGGTCTTGTAGCATATTGTTTTCATGCTCCAAAGAGTGCTATCTGATCTGAAATTTCAGACAAGTGTTAATTTCACTAAGTCTGATATCTGTTTGTCAAATGCATTTTTGCCATGTTAATGGATGAATTGGCCGTAGCTCAGTGCTAGACTTTTGTTAAGCATCATGAATGGATTCCTGCCATGTATTTTGATGCCATGTTTGGGTGTTGTACCATGTTCATCTTGTTGCATTTAGATGGCTACTTGCTATAAATCGCAGAACGTGGTCATATTTGAATTGCTTGCCATTTCCAAACTGTAACTCCGATTCCGGCGTTCTTTATATCGTTTTCAAGCGATTTCATCTCATCTTTCCAGTGGCGCACTTGGTTTTCCAGGTTGAGGCCAGGTTCATGCATTCCTTGTCAAATCTTGCATATGCATCCCATATTGCATCCCGCATAGCATACCATCTTTGCACCATGTTGTTTGATCATTGCACGTGGTTGATTGTGTCCTTGTTGCTTGTTTGTCTTATTTGGGTAGAGCCGGGAGACGAGTTCGCTAACAAGGAGCCCGTTGAGTTTGCTTTCGAGGATCCAGTCAACTCTGACAACTTTGCAGGCAAGATGATCATACCCTCGAAATCACTACTATCTTTGCTTTGCTAGATGCTCGCTCTTTTGTTATGCCTATGCTAAGATGCCTACCACTTGCTTATCATGCCTCCCAAATTGCCATGTTCAGCCTCTAACCCACCATGTCCTAGCAAACCGTTGATTGGCTATGTTACCGCTTTGCTCAGCCCCTCTTATAGCGTTGCTAGTTGCAGGTGAAGATCGGAGACCGTTCCTTGTCGAAACATTATTTACTTGTTGGGATATTATTATATTACCATGTTATCTTAATGCATCTATATACTTGGTAAAGGGTGGAAGGCTCGGCCTCTCGCCTAGTGTTTTGTTCCACTCTTGCCGCCCTAGTTTCCGTCATATCGGTGTTATGTTCCCGGATTTTGCGTTCCTTACGCGGTTGGGTTATAATGGGAACCCCTTGATAGTTCGCCTTGATTAAAGCTTTTCCAGCAATGCCCAACCTTGGTTTTACCATTTGCCACCTAGCCTCTTTTCCCCTTGGGTTTCCGGAGCCCGAGGGTCATCTTATTTAAACCCCCCCCCCCCGGGGCCAGTGCTCCTCTGAGTGTTGGTCCGAACTAGAGTCCTGTGCAGCGCCCCCTCGGGGAAACTCGAGGTTTGGTTTTAGTTGTATGGAGAGCTCATCTGAGTGTGCCCTAAGAACGAGATATGTGCAGCTCCTATCGGGATTTGTCGGCACATTCGGGCGGTGTTGCTGGTCTTGTTTTAACCTGTCGAAGTGTCTTGAAGAACCGAGATACCGAGCCTGATCGGAATGTCTCGGGAGGAGGTCTATTCCTTCATTGACCGTGAGAGCTTGTCATGGGCTAAGTTGGGACTCCCCTGCAGGGATTTGAACTTTCGAAAGCCGTGCCTGTGGTTATGGGCAGATGGGAATTTGTTAATGTCCGGTTGTAGATAACTTGAACCTTAACTTAATTATAATGTATCAGCAGTGTGAGTTACCGTGATGGTCTCTTCTCGGCGGAGTCCGGGAAGTGAACACGGTGTTGGAGTAATGCTTGCGCAGGTTGTTCTCTAGTTTCTCGCTCGCGCTTTGCCTCCTCTTCTCGCTCTCTTTTGCGAGCAGGATAGCCACCATATATGCTAGTCGCTTGCTGCAGCTCCACATATTACCTTGCCTTACCTATTAAGCTTAAATAGTCTTGATCGCGAGGGTGCGAGATTGCTGAGTCCCTGTGGCTCACAGATTACTTCCAAACCAGATGCAGGGCCTGATGATTCCGCTCCAGATGGCGCGCTTGAGCTCAAGTGGGAGTTCGACGAGGACTCTCAACGATACTACGTGTCTTTCCCTGATGATCGGTAGTGGTGCCCAGTTGGGGTGATCGGGACCGTGTCGCATGTTGGGTTATCTTTTATTTTGGCACCATAGTCATGCCATGAGTGTTTGAATGTTGTAATTCTATTTATGTACTTGATTGACGTGGCGAGTGTAAGCCAACTATGTATCTCCTCTTTTATTATCTATATTACATGGGATGTTGTGATGATTACCTAACTTGCGACATTGCTTTCAATGCGGTTATGTCTCTAAGTCGTGCCTCGACACGTGGGAGCTATAGCCGCATCGAGGGCATTACAAAAGGCCCGGAGCTTGGCGAGTTGAGGGGCATATTTGGCCCGTTCTGCAGAACTTAAGCGTTGCGGCATTGGATGGGTGTTGGAAAGCCGGTGATCACGATAGCCTGGAAGGGGATTTTCATCTTCAGGAGAAGTATCTCTGCAGTAAAACCAAGTCTGGTTCCATTCCTTAGGATGGCTCTGCAGTTTGGCATGAGGAAATTCAATTTCCTTCCGCTTTTGAATAGAAACACCACCAAGTTCAGTGTTGAGACCATTTACAAATTATGTGCGCCGGTTTAGATGAAAGAAGTCCTGGAACAGTTCAGCAGTCGGTTCTTCTTGTAAATACACTTCACAGAAGACCTGGAAGTTGCATAGATTGGACACCGAGTTGGGTCCGATATCTTGAGGATGGAGTTGGAAACTGGCAAGCACATCTCGATAGAACTTTGACCCTGGCGGTTTGAAACCACGGCATATGTGGTCGACAAAGACCACAACCTCGCCCTGCCTCGGGGTTGGAGGATTTTCTATTCCTAGAACTCGCCATCGAATTTCAGTTTTCTTAGGCAAGGTGCCAATGCTGACCATTCCGTTCAACTGTTCCTCGGTGACCCAGGAACGATCCCAATTGCAAGCGGCAAACTGTTTGTCCATTGTGAAACAAAAAGCTAGAAAAGAAATGCCGGTTTACAAATCATTCACAGTGGTATACAAGATGCAGTGGAATAAATATATACAGGTATGTGAAATTGCGTAAACCGGAGACGAATACAATAGTGAATGACAAGGTCATATCGAGGGCATACATGTGTTGTTAAACCGGACTATTACAATCAACATAAAGAAGGTTTACCGGTTTATTAGGGGACTAATGGTATGAGATAGATTGTTTTTACAAAGGTAAACCGCCTATGTAGTACAGAGGATACAGATCTAAGGTGAAAAGGGCTAAGTAAGGGAAAACAAGTTTCACAGGATCACAAGGGAATTTTGGATCTACCGAATACAGAAAGGCAAAAATATTTTAACCTAAAAAGGGTAGGACCCGAAACAGTTTATGAAGGACTAGATCGGTTTTTTGCGCATAAGGGTTTGTGGTAGTAACAGAAGATTAGCCACGACAAAGGATACGTCAAGCGTGAAGTGTCCATCTATAGACTAAGGAGGAACAGGGAAGAACAGCACCGAAGCACTGATGAACTTCAGAGAACTGCGAAGAACGGGGAAACCCTAATGGATCTAGAAAGGAAGGAGGAAAGGACTTACTGCGGCCGCGGAAGCAGCGGAGGTGTGCTGTGGAACTCTGGTACAAACAGGTCGATGCAGCGGTCGACGGTGAGGCAGAGGCGAGGCTTGACGATGGCGGCGGCGCTCAGGTGCGGAGACGTCGCGATGAAGAAGAAGGGATGAAGGGGTAGCGGAAAGAAAAGAAAGGGGTCCTCTGCCTCTATTTATAAGGCGAAGTGATAACACCGCAAGTGCGGGAATCGAGGAGCTCAAAAATGGATAATTACTAATGGTGTCGCCTCGATGACTGAATACACATTAATGAAGGTAATCTTCGGCTTCAACGGATAGATGACGTCAGGGCGGTTTATCATGACCCTGGAATATGACGTCATGACGGTTTACAAGATCAAGGTGAAGATGCAAGGGAGGAATTTTTCTAAGTATTGAAGATTGACATGAACAAGTTCAAACCAATCTGGGGCCTAATGTCGGGGATATTACTACTCGACGTAAACCGGCCAGGAGTAGCCGGATTAGCTTTACGAAGATTAGAAGCCCATGAAGACGGAAGAATGATGGCGCATTATGAAGGCCCAGGGGCGAGTTAAGGCCTGTAGATGTAAACCGACCTAATTATGTAACTTGCGTTGTAAGATAGGAAGTGTAGAGACCGAACCGGACACGTTTATGATCCGGCTTCGGGACTCTGTAAACCGGCGATCGTCAACCTGTGTATATAAAGGGACGACCCGGCAGCGGTTGAGAGACAGACAACAAACTCGAGAGCCAGACAAAGCGGATTCGCTCCCCGGCCTTCGAAACACAAGCAATACCAATCACAACTAGACGTAGGCTTTTACCTTCACAGAAGGGTTCGAACTAGTATAAATTTCCCGTGTCCCCTTGTCCGGTTTAACCCTTTTAAGCTAACCCGTTGCGATGGCTCCGCGACGAAGTCCTTTCACAAGGACAGCTGCCGTGACAAACCCATGACAAAAAGGTCTGCCCCAAAATGGGTGTCCACGTTGGAGGCATGAAAATGTTCATAACGTCCGTTCTTTACATGCAAAAAAGATTTGGTGAGCCGTGTTGACGATGCTCGGATTGACTGATAGATGGCACGTCCGGCATTTCATTTCGGTCACCTTTTTTCTTTTTTCTGAACTCGTTTCACTCAGCCGACGGTAAGCTAAAAGCTGCACCACATGTTCCCTTGTGTGTGCCCCGTTTCATATACTTCCGGTCACGGGTAGTACGAAGGGGGAAAGGACTGCATTATCTGCTGTGTCCAGTCTTCCTGTTGGACATGGTAACTACGAGTCGGAGAGCCTGGTCACACGTGATAGCCGTAATAATGCGCGTGGGCGAGCGAAGGCGGTCCTAGGTTGGCACTAGTAGACAGCAGTTGACAGTGGAGAGAGATAGGTGGATGGCGATCACGTGATCAAGCTCTTTACGATGGTTGTGAGATGGCAACAGCACCCTGGGTCCATGGCCATCCACCATTCAAAGAGAAAAATGAGTGGGAGAGAAAGAGGGATGGTGAACGAGACATGGAATCTCCACGTGAACCACTCGTTAGAACGTTAGAACGTCAACAGCCGGATTTAACAAATACGGTCTCCTAAAAGTACGCGGATGCGTATAGCGTTGGACGATCCCTCATGCGTCCTGTCGGACAACCACACTTCTAATATTGAAATCCTTAAATTCATACAAATTCATGCACGTTCGATCATACACATAAATATCATATAGATAGTTCAAACATGAAATTTATTTGCAGTGCACAACTTACACATTAAGCTTCTTTGTTTTTTTTATTGTGGGCCCATGTATGCTCCATGTGCATCCTTTGATCTCGAAGATTCTAACGCATCTGCGGAAAATTTAGAATTTGATTTGCATCTTGTTTCGGGAATGCCGGTCCAGGCTTAAGGTAGTCCTTGTAGAGCAGTCATCCTCCAGGACCCTATCCCGGTTGAAGACTCTTCTCCCTTTGATTGGACCCTTGAAGTGCAAAATGTGCTCCACCTTCCTTCCATTTCCTTTTGGATGCTCATAATCATCATCGTGTCGGCATCTTCGTCCGACTCCGATGAATCGAATAAATTCTTTTGCATTAATTCATCAAGCTCCTTGTTTACATACTCCACATCCGACAAACCCTCCGAATCCATTGTTTTTCCTACAAAAAATAGAAAAAACTACTCGGACAATTTGTCGAATACATAGAGGGCAAGCCACAATTTGAGAATAGTCGGACATACCGTGGCCGCTTCCGGGGCGACGAGGCTGGCGAGGAGGAGTTCTATGGTAGTTGTGGCGGCTATGAGTGGTCGGGGCGGCGGAACTACATGAGGGCTTGCGCAGACAAGGGAGCAAGGAGAGAAAAAGGTTGGTCCGAAAGGTTGGGAATTTGGTGGAATTTATGATGGGTCTTGTCTGTCGGATCCGACATGGCGAATGCTCCAAGCGCCCCATATCCGTCCAA
This sequence comes from Triticum dicoccoides, assembly GCF_002162155.2. Lineage (NCBI taxonomy): Eukaryota > Viridiplantae > Streptophyta > Magnoliopsida > Poales > Poaceae > Triticum > Triticum dicoccoides. The sequence goes on along the minus strand of NC_041392.1, from coordinate 113,729,190 downwards.
GATATGACTTAGATATGGCCGACAACCCGGACATATAGAACTGATTTGAGGAGTTTGGCTAGATATGGCCGACAACCCGGACATATAGAACGATTCAGATTTAGCTAGCTAGCTAGCTCCTCCGTCGGAAGAGCCACGAGCGGGCACGTCGGCCGGGGCAGACGGCGAGCAGGCGCAGCGGCCAAGGTGAACGGGACGGACGGCGCACGAGCGTTGCAGGCGGGGCGGATGGCGGGCGGGCGGACATGAGCGAGCTATGAATGTTCCGATGGCAGTCGGGCTCCTATCAACTGTTTTTCACATATACAAGGCACCCTCGAGTTGGCTCCGAAATTCTTATTTTCACAGTTTTGGTAGGGATGTTTTCCCGCCTCTTAAAAAACTTTACATGCCAGAGTCTGTACGGGTTCTATTTGGATCGTTTTTTTTTTTGTTCAGAATTGTAAATTGACGGTTATTTTATAATTTCATGCGTTCCAAAATTGATTGTGCCGTCGGCCCAGTCCGGCGGTAGATGCCCTCGTCCCCGTGAAGAAGTTGAAGGGCGGATAAAGTAGGAGGAGCAGCGGGCGTCGCGCTCGTGTAGCGCTCGGGTCGGAAACTCGTGATGTGCCGATCAGCCAATCATGCCCTCGCATCTTGACAGGAGAAATACGGCCTGGCCGCCGGCATCTGCTAGCTGTTTTCTGGTTGAATTCGCCATCCATACTGCCTTAATTTGATGCCGGTGCCGCTGCCAACCGCCGCATGCGTCTGCTCCCCGAACCCAGCTGCCCAATCCAAACCCAGCGACCTTCCCCCTCCCGTCCGTAGTACGATGAACAGCTAAACGCCACCGATCAGCAGCGGATTTTTTTTGTGTGTGTGGCTGTAGATCTTCGTCACGCCAAACAGCCGCGGCTGACGGAACTTCGACAGGCCAGCCTACGCCGCTCGTTTCCGGCGTCGTGGTCCTTCGGACAGCTCAGGGCTCAGGCAGAGGGTGGCGGCCAGAGGGCAATGAGATGATGCTCGCCCAGAAGCGTCCGCATCGTCATGTCCATACCAGCTTTGTGAAAAGCGCACTCAAGAGTCGGGTTTCTCGCATGATCAGACATAGGAGTAATTATCTTCCAACGCCAACTAGACAAATCGACAAGCATTGTGCGCCCAACCTCAACGCCTCATGATGCTGAAGAAATCAATGTGTGGCGATGGGCGGTGGCCGCGCGGTGCAGTGAGGTCGACGGGTGTGCCGTCGATCAGTTCAGACATGAAGAGCAAAAGTGGCATGGCATGGGGTGCTCGCCAGCTAAGTGGCAATGCTGCAGTCCCAGAGAAGCAAAATGCAGTTCCTGGCTCAGAAAACTGTGATATGATAGAAAGAAAGCCATGGCTACGGAGCCATGAGAATTCGACGGGTCAGAGCTTAGCCAACCTTGCTCTTTTCAACAGCAATACAGTAAGGAGGCCAGCAAAGTATCCCAAACGATACAACCAAGGGAACATTTCGCTTGCAGAAAAAACATTCAGCTGGCATCAAGAGAGACGAATTGAAATCGCATTAACACTGACAAAGGTGGGGAGGTCAAGTGTTGTGCAAACTCAATTACTAGCATGCTAAACCTATTGATTTCTTCTGCCGGTTGCAACATATTTGGCTCGGATACTACTTAAGAAAGACGGAGTCTTCTACCAACGAACTGTCGACGCAGGTGAAGCCTCTCCTGATGAGAATTCGACAGTTAAACCAACCTAGGATAATCATCAGGTCATTACTGACTTATTTCATGCTGCAAGGAGGCCAGCAAAGCATACCGACCGATATAACCAAGGGAGCACTCGACAAATTGAAAACAGAAGTGCAGGCTCAACCAAATTACTCAAATGTCAGAACAATCTAGGATCTGAAAATTCAGGTTCACAAATGCAGGCTCAACCAAATTATTCGAATAAACCTATTGACGAATATGTTGCATCCAACAGCAACGGAATGTGACTGGAAGATACAAGCTGCCGAGGAGTCTCAATCGCAGGCGCAGTGAAGAAAGCAGAATGTGGAGAAGATCAGCTGCATGTCGGGGATAAGTTGAGAACGAAGAGCATGAAGAACGATGCCAACTGCCCAACTCAGCACCGCAGTCTAGAAAGGCTTGCACCTCCTGCAATACTTACCCAGGTATAATTGCCCCTCAGATGACCTCATCACCTGCCATGGGGCTCGGAGGCAAGGGTGCAGGCCATTCAACTAAATACCTTGCCGTCAGTCCCAGAGAAGCAAGCAGATGCAGCTTCTGGAGACTCGTCCTACAAAGAAATTTGCGCTTCTAATACTTCCAGAAGCTGCATTTATCAGCACAATCAAACCTTACCAATTTGCAAAAGAAGAAAGGTCGTTACTGCTTTTTGACGAGCAGCATCTTCAACGAAGAACACGCGACGCAGAGGGGTCGTCTGCAGGAACTAATACGCAGTTTGCATGGAGCAGGCGAGGGCGGAGGATGAACGAAGAGCGAAGAGCAAAACCATGAAGACATAACTCAAAGCCGTAGCCGGCCGACGCTTTTAAGCAGTGCAGGACGATGCCTTTTTAACACACAAAAGAAAAGCAGCTGGTCTTAGTTAATGATACACCCATCCATAAGTTTATCTAGAGATGAAATCAAACACAACCATAATACTGCGGTAAAAGTTATGGGGAACTTAACCAAACTCAAGCAGTCGATGAGGGATGTTTGAAATGGGGGACATGACACTGTTCATAGCTGACGGGTATAGAGCAATATTTGCAACAGAACACTCTCCAGACATAACATAGAGCTTTAGCTCCTGCTGCGGCGATACCTGGAACCATAATAGTAACGATCCCATTACATACAGTAGAAATCATTCAAGGTAAATCAGTACCTGCCAAAAAAAAATACTGAGATATGCATTACCCATTGCCATAGGCAGGTGATTCGTCACGTCCACGGACTGGTGACCTGCTCACACTGCGCCCACGAGCCGGTGACACACTACGACGCCTTGGAGAGCGGCTGTAGCTTCTGTTTACAAAGCATATCTTATTTGTCAGATCTATTGTTCTTCATGTAATAATATAATATAGCTACTCCCTCCGTTCCATATTACTCGTCGCTGATTTAGTACAACCAGCGACGAGTAATATGGAACGGAGGGAGTACATATTTAGCATAAGAAGCAAATGTGACAAATAATAACAACAGATTTGGTATATAGGGTATTCTTTTTATGCGCTAAAACCTTCCGACTTGACTACTCAAAATGCAACTAGTGAAAAGTAGAGGTAGATAAATGTCAATGTCAAACAGAAGAAAATTGAGGAGCCTAATGTAGCCACAAGCTCGAGTAATTTTGCACCAAAAATAGCAATCCCAAATTGATCATACCTTTTCCCATGTAAATCTAGCAGTTGTATAATTGGCATCATTGAGCATACTTCACAAAGTACAAGAAAATAAACAAGAGAGCAAAGATGACCCAATTGCTATTCTTCCATGCAATTACAAACACCTTTTCCACGTGTACTACTCAACCATGAAGCAAGAAACGATACAGGAGGATTAACATCTAACAGGTAGAAATCAGAAGACAATGCCTGGAACTGCATGCAGCCATGTACCATAGCCACCCCCACAGCATATTTACACAACTATACCTAATGTCGCAAAATAATTTTGAAACAAATCAGGGAACACTACGAGAAGTAGATTGTTCATCATGTCATCAAAGGGTTCAAATTGCATATCTGCTAGTCACTAATCCTTTGCATGATCATGTGTGATAGTAATGAATCTACATATCAGCAAAGTATAACATGAACTTTTTTTAAGTATATATGTTTCATAACATTAACAACCTATGTTTTTAAAGCGTCCCTAGCCTAGGCGTCGAAGCGCTCCCCCTCCGCTTTGGAAAATCGACCGCTTCGGGCGCCTAGGCGTCCAAAGCGCCCGCCTAGGCGCCAAAGCGCCCCCCCTCCCTAAGGCGGTAAGGCGTCGCCTTAAAAACATAGTTAACAACTATTGTCTCAAAAAAAATATTAACAACTATTTGATTACCTTCTGCTATAGCTTGGACTCCTGCGGTACCTAGGGCTCCGACTGCGGCTACGGCTTCGACTCCTGCTGCGACGCCTTCCACTGCCTAGGCCCCCAGAACCAATCCTCAGACGGCACTCACGGGCAAAGTGACCAGATTCGCCACACTCATAACACTTCATCTCAGATCCACCAGATCGATCACGACCACCACGACCACTGCTGGCATTACGAGACAGCTCAACTCTCCAACCATTCTTGCCTGCAGATGCAAAAGACATGGTCATGGATATGCAAATGTATCATTACGGCATAACAGAGCCAAAAGGAGACATCAAATCCTACAAAGTACAAATAATATCATTGCAAAACTTCGAACAAACTCAGTGAACAAAATCAAATGTCACAAAGACCCATGTGATATGATGGACATTCTCTGTTAACTGAATAAAACAGCATATGGAAACATTAACAAACAATGTTACAATATACAACAGAATAAGGAAGATTTCCATGTACATCTTTAATTGTATCTCTGATGGAGCACGTTCACACAAAACAACTGGTCACATACCATCTAAATCTTTAATTGCATCCTGAGCATCCCTCCTGTCATCAAAATCAACAAATGCAAAACCAGGTGGCTTCCTTGCAACCCATACACTGCGACGACAAAATAAAATTAAGCAAACTGTATCAGCATCCAGCAAATTGTATCAGCACGGGCAGAAAGTAACAAATTTATTAATGCAAAGGGTAGATAACCATGCTTAGGTGATGTGTTTATCAAAAGCATCGTCAAGAAAATAAGCAATTCTAGAGGTACTTCAGGGCTTGTCCCAGTGGGCCGGAACAGAGAATTCAGATTCTGTAAATTGGCCACATATTTTGCTGTAAATTAAAATATTTTTGACATGTATCCAACTCCAGTATATGCAGCTGATGACAAGATTACACAAGGTAGAGTTCGCCGAGGGACGTCCATAGATTCAACTTTTATGATAAGCAAAAATGCATCCATAGACGGACACCAGAATTATATACACGAATTGTAGCATGACAACAAAAATCTCCATAAAAAAAAACAATACTAGCGGATAGGCAATTCACGGATATGCATAAGCAGCTAGAATTCCAGAACCTGCATAATCCAAGCATCATTTGCTACCTGAAAACTCAATTGTAATTAAAAAAACATGCCAATGCGCAAACTCATCTATCCCCAAATCATGATATCGTTCCCTGAAAACTGTCGGCCGTTCCGCCATGGATTATGGCTCATCCTCCGCCCATGATTCCCACCGCCTAAACGTGCAATTCAAGCGGAAGCAGGGACAACCGCAGAGAATCCAGAACAAAGGCGGATGACTAACCTCCGGAGAACCCCGAACACGCGGAACTCGTCCTCGAGCTCCCGGGCCGTCACAGCAGGGTCCAGGCTCCCGACGTACACGCGCGCCATCGCAGCCGACCACCTACCTGTCGACAACACCGAGAGCCATTAGATTTCGCCGAAGCGGGCGGAAGATCGAACAGGCCGACGCAGCAATCGAGCCGAAAGCGGCAGATCTGGAGCTCGCGGCTGAGCCCAGCTCTGGTACCTACGCCGCGGGGACGAGCGAGCGGGAGAGATTAGATCTAGGGTTTCGGGGAGCTCGAGAGGGGGGCGGTCGCGCACCTTCTCCGGTCTGCCTGCAGGGACGCGACGCCGGCGGAGGGCGGACGGCGGCCGGGGCGGCGAGTGGGTGAGGAGGAGGAGGCGGACGGCGACGCGGCGAGTGGACGGGGAAGAAGCACGGCGACGCACGGGGTGATCGGGAGGGGAGGTGGGGCTGCGCGAGACGAAAGGGATATATTGCTACTCGGGTTTGGGCGCTGGGCTCGCCTGCGTCGGATTCCTTCTGGAAACCACGGGCGCTTTCGTGCCACTGGGCTTGCCCTGGATTGGGCTATGAGCGGGGCGGAGCGGCGGGAGGCTCCGCCAGAAAAGCCTCACCCGAATGGACTGGCCAATTCTACGGCCCGTTGACCCTATTAAAAAATGTTCATCATTGTCAAAATAAAAATTCTCTTTTTTTGAGCCAACTGCATCCTTTATTAAACGTTCAAACACATAGGGATATAGATGATATCGGGCAAGCTAGTAAGCCACACATGGCGCCCTGAGCTAAGGGAAGCAGCTGCCTTTGCTAAGGCATGGGCCTCCCCATTATGTTTCCTACTTTCATGAATAAATTTTACATCATGGAATAGCCTCCTCTGGTGCTTTATATCTTGCAAGATAGCAAAATATCGGTATGGAACTTCAGCATCTATGTTGGTCACCACTTCTAGACAGTCTGACGCGACACAAATAGATTGAACTTGCAGGTCCATAGCGAGCAAAAGTGCCTCACTGCATGCTTGTGCTTCAAGAACTGAGGGGTCAAGGAGACCTTCGTGTATAATGGCGGATGCACCGAGAAACGTGCCTCGCTTGTCTCTGCAGATCACCGCTGAGGCTGCCTGGTCGCCGATCTTCGAGAAACTGCCATCGACATTCATCTTGACCTCATGACTGACGAGCGGAAGCCACAGGCTAGGCTGTGCCCGCTCATTTGCATTTCCTATATTCACATGCAGGTCCCTGGAATTCGCATGTAGGACCCTGGAATTTGCATGCGGGTCCTTAGGCTGCGTCTTCCTCTCGGGAATCATCTCCAGATCGGCCAAAAATTTGTCGATGAAGACATGAGTGCTCAGCGGGCTTTGGAACTGGTTGTCGTGGATAGCTCGACGTCTCGCCCACCAAATAGCCCACATTGTTACGAGCACACGTGTTATTTCCGCCGAGGGTAAAGTATCAACCAACCATAGCATCCATAGCTTAGCATCCTCCGATCTATTTGATATGATAGTCTCTGTAAGATCTTCATCTGCAAGTGCCCAAACGTACCGAGCCATGCGGCAGTTGAAATCATTTGCCTCATGACATATTGAGCACTCCGCCGAATCAGCCATGCTTCGGTGGTGGCGCACAGCACCTGTCGGGATCGAAGTCTAGGATAGTCTCCAAGTGAAGACTCTGACTTTTGAAGGGACCGGAGCTCCCCATAGCCGGGCCCATGACCGGCGGTCCGTCTCACCATTGGAATGACCCTCGTTTTGTTCCAGCCAATCCGTTCGTTGCTGCTTAGTAGATGACAACAGCCTGTACGCAGACTGTACGGTGAAAATGCCCTTCCGTTCATAATACCATGACCAAAAATCCTCTCGAACCCTAGAGCTTAGAGGGATATTCAAGATTGCTTCCTTGTCCATCGCATAGAAGTGCTCCTCAAGTGCAACCCCGTCCCAAGTAAGGGTAGTCGGATTAATGATCTCTGTAACTTTTTGCGGAGGGTTTGAGGATTTTGGGAAAACTGGACGAAGCTTGAAGTCCCGTGGGATCCAGTTGTCGAGCCAGATATGTGTGTCCTTGCCCGAGCCAGTCCGCTTTACTAGCCCCAGTTTAAGTGTATCCCTCCCTTCGACTATTGAACGCCAAACCTGTGACGGATTCTTGCCCACCTCAGCTTCAAGAATTGAGGACGTGGGGTAGTAGACAGCCTTCAATATCCTGGCACTGAGGGAGTTGGGTTCCTGAAGAAGGCGCCAGGCTTGTCGAGCAAGCAGGGCCAAGTTAAAAAGCTCAATATCGCGAAACCCCATACCTCCCATGAATTTGGGATGTGACATCACTTCCCATGAGACCCAGACGGTCTTTCTTTCACCATTCTTTGATGCCCACCAGAACTTTCGCAAAAGACCATTGATATGCTGACACAAGCCCCGTGGCAGCTTGAAACAAGCCATGGAATACGTGGGAATTGCTTGAGCAACAGATTTGATGAGCACTTCCTTACCTCCAACTGAAAGTGCTTTTTCCATCCAGCCCTGGACTTGCTTCCAAATCCTTTCTTTGAGATAATTGAAAGACCCCTCCTTTTCCCTCCCCACGCCAGCAGGGAGACCAACGTATTTGTCAGACAACTTCTCATCCTGGACTGCAAGAATCTGTTTAACCTCCTACCTCAAGCTTTCCGAGCAGCCCTTGCTGAAGAATATTGAGGATTTGTCCTTGTTAATTCGCTGCCCAGAAGCGGCGCAATATTTCTGCAGTAGGAGTGTTGGGGAACGTAGTAATTTCAAAAAAATTCCTACGCACACGCAAGATCATGGTGATGCATAGCAACGAGAGGGGAGAGTGTTGTCTACGTACCCTCGTAGACCGTAAGCGGAAGCATTATAACAACGCGGTTGATGTTGTCGTACGTCTTCACGATCGGCCGATCCTCAGCACCGAACGTACAGCACCTCCGCGTTCAGCACACGTTCAGCTCGGTGACGTCCCGCGAGCTCATGATCCAATAGAGCTTCCGGGAAGAGCTTCATTAGCACGACGGCGTGGTGACGGTGATGATGATGCTACCGACGCAGGGCTTCGCCTAAGCACCGCTACGATATGATCGAGGTGGATTATGGTGGAGGGGGCACCGCACACGGCTAAGAGATCAATGATCAATTGTTGTGTCCATGGGGTGCCCCCTGCCCCCGTATATAAAGGAGCTAGGGGGAGGCGGACGGCTAAGGAGGAGGGCACGCCAAGGGGGGAGTCCTACTCCCACCGGGAGTAGGACTCCTCCTTTCCTAGTAGGAGTAGGAGAAGGGAAGGAAGGGAGAGAGGAAGAGAAGGAAAGGGGGGCGCCGCCCCCCTCCTTGTCCAATTCGGACTAAAGAGGGAGGGGGCGCGCGGCTGCCCTTGGCCGCCCCTCCTCTTCTCCCACTAGGGCCCATTAGGCCCAATATACTCCCCAGGGGGTTCCGGTAACCCCCGGTACTCTGGTATATGCCTGAAACCTCCCGAAACACTTCCGGTGTCCGAACATAGTCGTCCAATATATCGATATTTACGCTCGACCATTTCGAGACTCCTCGTCATGTCCGTGATCATATCCGGGACTCCGAACTACCCTCGGTACATCAAAACACAAAAACTCATAATACCGATCGTCACCGAACTTTAAGCGTGCGGACCCTACGGGTTCGAGAAATATGTAGACATGACCGAGACACGTCTCCAGCCAATAACCAATAGCGGAACCTAGATGCTCATATTGGTTCATACATATTCTACGAAGATCTTTATCGGTCAAACCGCATAACAATGTACGTTGTTCCCTTTGTCATCGGTAAGCTACTTGCCCGAGATTCGATCGTCGGTATCTTAATACCTAGCTCAATTTCGTTACCAGCAAGTCTCTTTACTCGTTCTATAGTGCATCATCCTGTAACTAACTCATTAGTCACATTGCTTGCAAGGCTTATAGTGACATGCATTACCGAGAGAGCCTAGAGATACCTCTCCAACAATCGGAGTGACAAATCCTATTCTTGATCTATTCCAACTCAACAAACACCATCGGAGACACCTGTAGAGCACCTTTATAATCACCCAGTTACGTTGTAACGTTTGGTAGCACACAAAGTGTTCTTATGGTATTCGGGAGTTGCATAATCTCATAGTCATAGGAACATGTATAAGTCATGGAGAAAGCAATAACAGTAAACTAAACGATCAAGTGCTAAGCTAACGAAATGGGTCAAGTCAATCACATCATTCTCCTAATGATGTGATCCCATTAATCAAATGACAACTCATGCCTATGGCTAGGAAACTCAACCATCTTTGATCAACGAGCTAGTCAAGTAGAGGCATACTAGTGACACTATGTTTGTCTATGTATTCACACATGTATTATGGTTCCGGTTAATACAATTCTAGCATGAATAATAAACATTTATCATGATATGAGGAAATAAATAATAACTTTATTATTGCCTCTAGGGCATATTTCCTTCAGTCTCCCACTTGCACTAGAGTCAATAATCTAGATTACACAGTAATGATTCTAACACCCATGGAGTCTTGGTGTTGATCATGTTTTGCTCGTGGAAGAGGCTTAGTCAACGGGTCTGCAACATTCAGATCCGTATGTATATTGCAAATCTCTATGTCTCCCACCTGGACTTGATCCCGGATGGAATTGAAGCGTCTCTTGATGTGCTTGGTTCTCTTATGAAATCTGGATTCCTTTGCCAAGGCAATTGCACCAGTATTGTCACAAAAGATTTTCATTGGACCCGATGCACTAGGTATGACACCTAGATCGGATATGAACTCCTTCATCCAGATTCCTTCATTTGCTACTTTCGAAGCAGTTATGTACTCCGCTTCACGCGTAGATCCCGCCACGACGCTTTGTTTAGAACTACACCAACTAACAGCTCCACCGTTCAATATAAACACGTATCCGGTTTGCGATTTAGAATCGTCCAGATCAGTGTCAAAGCTTGCATCGACGTAACCATTTACGACGAGCTCTTTGTCACCTCCATAAACGAGAAACATATCCTTAGTCCTCTTTAGGTACTTTAGGATGTTCTTGACCGTTGTCCAGTGATCCACTCCTGGATTACTTTGGTACCTCCCTGCTAAACTAATAGCAAGGCACACATTAGGTCTGGTACACAGCATTGCATACATGATAGAGCCGATGGCTGAAGCATAGGGAACACTTTTCATTTTCTCTCTATCTTCTCAAGTGGTCGGGCATTGAGTCTGACTCAACTTCACACCTTGTAACACAGGCAAGAACCCTTTCTTTGCTTGATCCATTTTGAACTTTTTCAAAACTTTGTCAAGGTATGTGCTTTGTGAAAGTCCAATTAAGCGTCTTGATCTATCTCTATAGATCTTGATGCCCAATATGTAAGCAACTTCACCGAGGTCTTTCATTGAAAAACTCTTATTCAAGTATCCTTTTATGCTATCCAGAAATTCTATATCATTTCCAATCAACAATATGTCATCCACATTAATATTAGAAATGCTACTGAGCTCCCACTCACTTTCTTGTAAATACAGGCTTCTCCAGAAGTCTGTATAAAACCATATACTTTGATCACACTATCAAAACGTTTATTCCAACTCCGAGAGGCTTGCACCGGTCCATAAGTGGATCGCTGGAGCTTGCACACTATGTTAACTCCCTTTGGATCGACAAAACCTTCTGGTTGCATCATATACAACTCTTCTTCCAGAAATCCATTCAGGAATGCAATTTTGACATCCATTTGCCAAATTTCATAATCATAAAATGCGGCAATTGCTAACATGATTCGGACAGACTTAAGCATCGCTACGAGTGAGAAAGTCTCATCGTAGTCAACCCCTTGAACTTGTCGAAAACCTTTCGCAACAAGTCGAGCTTTGTAGACAGTAACATTACCGTCAGCGTTAGTATTCTTCTTGAAGATCCATTTATTTTCTATGGCTTGCCGATCATCGGGCAAGTCAACCAAAGTCCACACTTTGTTCTCATACATGGATCCCATCTCAGATTGCATGGCTTCAAGCCATTTTACGGAATCTGGGCTCACCATCGCTTCTTCATAGTTCATAGGTTCACCTTGGTCAAGTAACATGACCTCCAGAATAGGATTACCGTACCACTCTGGAGCGGATCTTACTCTGGTTGACCTACGAGGTTTGGTAGTAACTTGATCTGAAGTTTCATGATTAATATCATTAGCTTCCTCACTAATTGGTGTAGGCGTCACAGGAACCAGTTTCTGTGATGAACTACTTTCCAATAAGGGAGCAGGTACAGTTACCTCATCAAGTTCTACTTTCCTTCCACTCACTTCCTTCAAGAGAAACTCCTTCTCTAGAAAGGATCCATTCTTAGCAACAAATGTCTTGCCTTCAGATCTGTGATAGAAGGTGTACCCAACAATTTCCTTTGGGTATCCTATGAAGACACATTTCTCCGATTTGGGTTCGAGCTTATCAGGTTGAAGCTTTTTCACATAAGCATCACAGCCCCAAACTTTAAGAAACGACAACTTTGGTTTCTTGCCAAACCATAGTTCATAAGGCTAGGGCTGGGCATAAAAACCGACCAACCGAAAACTGAACCGAAACCGAAACCGAATAAACTGAATTTTCGGTTTTTTTTACTGTGTACAAGAAAATTCGGTTAGATGGGCTACTAACCGAACTAAATTCGGTCGGTTCGGTATATTTCTTGGTTAACCGAGATGGCCGAATCCCAGCCCACTCCACTCGTCGCCCCTGGGCCCTGGCCTAGTACAAGCCACCCCACCCACCAGCCCCGTAGCCCACGTCTCCCCACCAAGCCAACCAGCACCCCATGTCCCCATGTCTCCCCACCCCGACTAGAAAACATAAGTCTATTAACCCCCTCCCCCTGCGGCCCTGCCCTACCTACTCAGCCACCGGCCGCCGCCGCTAGCCTGCTACTCATTTGAGCGGCTGAGACATCGCCGGCGCCACCGCATCTTCTCCCCCGCCCGGCCACCCCCAACGCCGTGGAGTCCATCGCATCTCGGCATCTGCACGAAGGAAGGAAGGAGAGGAGCAGGGTCAGGGAGACAAGGATCGGCCGTCGCGGCGTCGCCCATCCGTCGTTTCACCTCTCCAACTCCAACTCAGCGCCGACCGCCGGTCCACCTCGACAGCATCTCAGGGGCGTCTTCTCCAGTTCGTCACCACGTCTTCCACGGGAGAAACTGAACATTCAGTCAATGTAATATGCCCAGTGTCCCATCCTTTGTCTCCAATTTCTGTTTCATTCTTTGTGAGTAGATGCCTAGATGGTAAACTTGGATGCACTTGTTGTTTAACTCTTCCAATCTTGTGAGCAGATGCCTAATTTTGCCTACATCTAATAGTCCAGTGTCTTTTAGTCTGTAAGATTCATGTGACTATGCGAGGTTCTGAATTCTAGTGTCTTCTTGTAATATTCAGCATGGAAATGAACTTGTATAAATATTGTGTACTAGTAGTCTCTTACTGCTGCAATATTGTGTACTAGTAGTCTCTTATCTGCTGCAGTTTTTGCAAGGAAGACATTGTTTTGCCATTAGTATTCCTCCCGTCTTAGTGTGGGAACGAACTCATATAAATTGTTGCTGAACCTGCTATTTGTCAACTGGAAATTCTCAGCCATCTACTAGTACTCAGTGCACTCACACTGTACATACCGATTTTAGTAGATGCATTTTGGTAACTTGTATTTTGGACATCTTGTTTAATTCTTCTTGCAAGTAATTAGTATAGATGATTGATCACAAGAATTCTAATTATGTTATTGTTTTTAGATGGTTGAACCTGGTGGGCTTGGTGATGACATGACTGAAGAGGAGATGTGAGTTTATGAGGAAGAAGAAAGAAAGATTGAGGAGTGGGAAAAGAAAAAGAAGGAGATGGATGAATGACCTGCAAGAAGGCAGATGAAAAAAAGATCACCAATGTGGGATCACTTTGCTGAGGTACTAGTTGATGGTCTTCTCAAGTTTGGAAAGTGCAAGTATTGCAATCGTGATATCAAGGCCGTTCCAGGGGTTAACGGTACATCTGCCTTAAAAAGTCATTTTACTACTTGCAAGTTTAATCTTCATAATGATAAGAATAAGAATCAAGGTACTTTGCAAATAATCCAAGGGGAAAGTCCTACAGTGCATAAATTTGATCCTGAAGCACTAAGGAGAGCTATTGCTAAGATGATTATAGTAGATGAGCTTCCCTTTGCATTTACTGAAAAAACTGGTTTTAGAGAAGTGATGTCAATTGCATGTCCATGTTTCAACATGCCTTCTAGAAGAACATGCACTCGGGATGTTGTCAAGCTTTATTTTGAAGAGAGAGCAAAGCTAAAACTTTTTTTCAAAAAATCATGTCAAAGAGTGTGTCCCACTACTGATGGTTGGACTTCTCAAACACAAGATTGTTATATGACAGTCACGGCACATTTTATTGACCCTGAATGGAATTTGCACAAGAAGATCATTAGTTTTTTCTTAGTAAAAGGCCATAAGGGAGATGATATTGGAAAGGCCTTAGAGCAATGCTTGATGGAGTGGGGAATAAACAAAGTTATGATAATAACTGTTGATAATGCTAGCGCGAATGATGGTGGTGTAGGTTACATACGGAAGAAAATGATCAAAACTGGAAATAGCATAGCTGAAGGTAAATATTTGCATATGAGATGTGCTGCCCATATTATAAATCTGATTATCACTAACGGTCTAAAAGAGTTGGATGAATCAGTTAAGTGTGTGCGAGCTGCAGTTAGATATATAAGACATGGGCCATCTAGAATTACAAGATTTAAAGAGCTTGCTGCATTAGAAAAGTTGGACAGCGAGGCATTCTTGTGTTTGGATGTATGCACTAGATGGAATTCCACATACCTAATGTTAAAAACTGCAATCAACTTTGAGAAAGTGTTCGCGAGGTATGAGGAAGAAGATCCACCCTATACATTGGATTTAACGAGTGAGAAAGCTCTTGGTATTCCTGTTGATAGTGATTGGGAGAATGCCAGGAAAATGGCTGAATTTCTTGGACATTTTTATGAGCTAACTCTTAGTGTTTCCGCCACACTCCATGTGACCGTGAATCAATTTGTCATGGATATTGCTAAAGTTAATGTTGTGTTGGAAGAGTGGGCTAATAGTGATGATATTTTGCACAAAATAATGGCCAAGAAAATGCAAGAAAAGTATGATAAGTATTGGGGATGTTGGCATGAGGAGGTGGAGAAGGAGAATGAAAAGGGGAAGGGGAGAGGGAAATGAAAGAAGAAGGAAGAGGAGAATGTGAACATGTTTGTATTTGCTGCAGTTGTTCTTGATCCTAGATTCAAGCTATCAAATTTCACAAAACTAGCAATTGAAGAAATGTATGGTGAGTTAAATGGAGGCAAAGCTTGGGAAGCGGCGAAAACATTTGTGCATGCTTTGTTTGAAGAGTACAAAGCTAAGTATGCACCAAGTGATGCAAGTAAGCATGTGGGTGCTCCACAATCTGAACCAACTCAAAAAAGGGAAGGAAGGAAATTGGTGTCTCGGATAAATAAAAAGTTGAGAATTGGTGATGTGGTGGTGAAACTAGCATGAGCAAATCTGAATTGGAGAAATACTTGCATGAAGAAAATGAAGTAAATAGGGATGATTTTGACACTCTAAAATGGTGGAAGAACAATGCTACTAGATTCCCAATATTGGCAAGAATGGCTCGTGATGTGTTAGCTGTTCCGGTATCAACGGTTGCATCCAAGTCGGCATTTAGCACAAGTGGACGCATCCTAAATGAGTTTAGAACCTCACTTACGCCATTCATGGTCCAAGCTCTTGTTTGTACCCAAGATTGGCTAAGGGGTGCTATTACTATCGACATTGAAGAAGATGCAGAGGAATTGTTAATCTTGGAAAAGGGTAACATATTGTGATTGTTTTCCATATATTTTTCTTTATTTCTGACTTCCTATGCTTATAATATGTTTTTTCATTCTTTTCCAGAATTAATTGAAGAGTTTGGTAGTACAAATTCATCCGTGTCGAAGGCAAGCACTAGCAAGTCTGTTTGCAAGCCATCTGGGGTTGGGTCATCTTGCCCGCCTCCATCCTCTAGTTAAGGCCCTGTTTGGTTCCAAATAAGTCACCAACTTATAAGTCCAAAAGTGAAAAGAGTGACTTATTTTGCCAAACAGACCCAACTTATAAGTCACCCCAACTTATAAGTCATAAGTTGCTCCACCCCAACTTAAAACTTATAAGTCACCCCTTTTTGCACGGGTTCCACCATCTTTACATAAAAAAACAAGATGAAAAAGTGTGCTCAGATGACTTATAAGTTAGGTGACAACCAAACAGACGTGACTTATAAGTCATTGGTTTTAAGTCACCTGACTTATAAGTCAGGTGACTTATTGGAACCAAACAGACCCTAAATCTTGGTGAGTGAGTTGCAAGAGATGCTCTCAGGTTTACATGTTTCACTTTGTAGAAATCCTCTTCATCATGCACATGCTTCACTACATCTCCTTCATTTTACAAGAAGGATGCTCCTGTTCATGTTCTTATAGCTTTGTACTTATTTTGTATTATAAATACATATCCTTTTCATGTTGATATTTATATGTGTTAGAAGTTAAAGTACTCATGTTCATGTTTACATATGTTGCAAGCAAGATGCTCCTGTACATGTTGTTTTCCTGGCTGTTCATTTATAATTATAACTTGTAATTTTTCCTACTGTGGCTACAGAGACCTACATGTTGCTTGGTGACTTGTTGGGTAGGAGTGGGAGTCCTACTGTTGGCCTGTTGAGTGGGAGTCTTGCTGGCTGCCCTTGAAGACTCCAAGTTGAAACTGGAGCACATCTGTAGTGCACTTTTTGGTGGCACTTCAAAATTTGGTTGTTTGCCTATGTTTTAAAGTGTAATAAGTAGACTTTGATTCTGGTTGGTTGTGTGTTGCACTTCATTCTCGTGGAGAACTTATCAGTTTGTCCTGTCTTGGAATTTTAGTAGACGCACTTATGAGATATGCTATCATGCACTTACTACTTTGTCCTACTGTTATGCTATTATGCATGAACTTGTCCTATTGTTATGCTATTTTGCTGATTCCTTTCTTGCACTTATGAGATATGCTGGAACTTCGTTGGTTGTGTTGATATGCTGCCAATTTTTTTTGCAATATGCATGCTATCGAAAAATGTTCTGAAACTGAAACTGGAATTTCTGAATATGGTACAGAATTCGGTTAACTCCGAAAACCGAGCCGAATTTTTGGTTAACCGAAAATTCGGTTAGTACATTTTTAGTACCAAATTCGGTCACCATATCTGCAAACCGAATTGATGAAAAAACCGAACAACAGAAACCGAAATTTCGGTTTCTACCGAACGCCTAGGCCTACATAAGGCGTCGTCTCAACGGATTGCGATGGTGCCCTATTTAACGTGAATGCAGCCGTCTCTAAAGCATAACCCCAAAACGATAGCGGTAAATCAGTAAGGGACGTCATAGATCGCACCATATCTAGTAAAGTACGATTACGATGTTCGGATACACCATTACGCTATGGTGTTCCGGGTGGCGTGAGTTGCGAAACTATTCTGCATTGTTTCAAATGTAGACCAACCTAGTAACTCAAATATTCTCCTCCACGGTCAGATTGTAGAAACTTTATTTTCTTGTTACGATGATTTTCCACTTCACTCTGAAATTCTTTGAACTTTTCAGATGTTTCAGATTTATGCTTCATTAAGTAGATATACCCATATCTGCTCAAATCATCTGTGAAGGTGAGAAAATAATGATACCCGCCGCGAGCCTCAATATTCATCAGACCACATACATCAGTATGTATGATTTCCAATAAATCTGTTGCTCGCTCCATTGTTCCGGAGGACGGCGTTTTAGTCATCTTGCCCATGAGGCATGGTTCGCAAGTACCAAGTGATTCATAATCAAGTGATTCCAGAAGTCCATCAGTATGGAGTTTCTTCATGCGCTTTACACCAATATGACCCAAACGGCAGTGCCACAAATAAGTTGCACTATCATTATCAACTCTGTATCTTTTGGCTTCAACATTATGAATATGTGTATCACTACTATCGAGATTCATCACAAATAGACCACTCTTCAAGGGTGCATGACCATAAAAGATATTACTCAAATAGAACAACCATTATTCTCAGATTTAAATGAATAACCATCTCGCATCAAACAAGATCCAGATATAATGTTCATGCTTAACGCTGGCACCAAATAACAATTATTCAGGTCTAAAACTAATCCTGAAGGTAGATGTAGAGGTAGCGTGCCGACGACAATCACATCGACTTTGGAACCATTTTCCATGCGCATCGTCACCTCGTCCTTAGCCAGTCTTCGCTTAACCCGTATTTCCTGTTTCGAGTTGCAAATATTAGCAACAGAACCAGTATCAAATACCCAGGTGCTACTGCGAGCTCTAGTAAGGTACACATCAATAACATATATATCACATATACCTTTGTTCACCTTTCCATCCTTCTTATCCGCCAAATACTTGGGGCAGTTCCGCTTCTAGTGACCAGTCTGTTTGCAGTAGAAGCACTCAGTCTCAGGCTTAGGTCCAGACTTAGGTTTCTTCTCTTGAGCAGCAACTTGTTTGCCTTTCTTCTTGAAGTTCCCCTTCTTCTTCCCTTTACCTTTTTTCTTGAAACTGGTGGTCTTGTTGACCATCAACACTGGATGCTTCTTCTTGATTTCTACCTCCGTAGCCTTTAGCATTGCGAAGAGCTCGGGAATTGTTTTATCCATCCCTTGCATATTATAGTTCATCACGAAGCTCTTGTAGCTTGGTGGCAGTGATTGAAGAATTCTGTCAATGACACTATCATCCGGAAGATTAACTCCCAGTTGAATCAAGTGATTGTTATACCCAGACATTTTGAGTATATGTTCACTGACAGAACTATTCTCCTCCATCTTGCAGCTGTAGAACTTATTAGAGACTTCATATCTCTCAATCTGGGCATTTGCTTGAAATATTAACTTAAACTCTTGGAACATCTCATATGCTCCATGATGTTCAAAACGTCGTTGAAGTCCCGGTTCTAAGCCATAAAGCATGGCACACTGAACTATTGAGTAGTCATCAGCTTTGCTCCGCCAGACGTTCTTAACATCGCCAGTAGCATCTGTAGCAGGCCTGGCACCCAGCGGTGCTTCTAGGACATAATTCTTCTGTGCAGCAATGAGGATAATCCTCAAGTTATAGACTCAGTCCGTGTAATTGCCACCATCATATTTCAATTTTGCTTTCTCAAGGAAAGCATTAAAATTCAACGGAACAACAATACGGGCCATCTATCTACAATAACATAGACAAGCAAAATACTATTATGTACTAAGTTCATGATAAATTTAAGTTCAATTAATCATATTACTTAAGAACTCCCACATAGATAGACATCCCTCTAATCATCTAAGTGATCACGTGATCCATATCAACTAAACCATAACCAATCATCACGTGAGATGGAGTAATTTTCAATGGTGAACATCTCTATGTTGATCATATCTACTATATGATTCACGCTCGATCTTTCGGCCGGTCTCAGTGTCCCGAGGCCATATATGCATATGCTAGGCTTGTCAAGTTTAACCCGAGTATTCTGCGTGTGCAAAACCGTCTTACACCCGTTGTAGATGAATGTTGAGCTTATCACACCCGATCTTCACGTGGTGTCTCGGCACGATGAACTTTGGCAATGGTGCATACTTAGGGAGAGCACTTTTACCTTGAAATTTACTGAGAGATCATCTTATAATGCTACCATCAAACAAATAAAAATAAGATGCATAAAGGATAAATGTCACATGCAATCAATATAAGTGATATGATATGGCCATCATCATCTTGTGCCTTTGATCTCCATCTCCAAACACCATCATGATCACCATCGTCACCGGTGTGACACCTTGATCTCCATCTTAGCATCGTTGTCGTCTCGCCAACTATTGCTTCTATGACTATCGCTACCGCTTAGTGATAAAGTAAAGCAATTACAGGGCGATTGCATTGCACACAATAAAGCGACAACCATATGGCTCCTGCCAGTTGCCGATAACTCCGTTACAAAACATGATCGTCTCAGACAATAAATATAGAATCATGTCTTGACCATATCACATCACAATATGCCCTGCAAAAACAAGTTAGACGTCCTCTACTTTGTTGTTGCAAGTTTTATGTGGCTGCTATGGGTTGAGCAAGAACCGTTCTTACCTACGCATCAAAACCACAACGATATTTCGTCAAGTTAGTGTTGTTTTAACCTTCACAAGGACCGGGCGTAGCCACACTCGGTTCAACTAAATATGAAGAAACTGACACCCGATAGCCACCTGTGTGCAAAGCACGTCGGTAGAACCAGTCTCGCGTAAGCGTACGCGTAATGTCGGTCCGGGCCGCTTCATCCAACAACACCGCCGAACCAAAGTATGACATGCTGGTAAGCAGTATGACTTGTATCGCCCACAACTCACTTGTGTTCTACTCGTGCATATAACATCTACGCATAAACCTGTTTCTAATACCACTGTTGGGGAACGTAGTAATTTCAAAAAAATTCCTACGCACACGCAAGATCATGGTGATGCATAGCAATGAGAGGGAAGAGTATCATCCACGTACCCTCGTAGACCGTAAGCGGAAGTGTTATAACAACGCGGTTGATGTAGTCGTACGTCTTCACGATCGACCGATCCTCAGCACCGAATGTACGGCACCTCCGCGTTCAGCACTCGTTCAGCTCGGTGACGTCCCACGAGTTCATGATCCAGTAGAGCTTCCAGCAAGAGCTTCTTCAGCACGACGGCGTGGTGACGGTGATGATGATGCTACCGACGCAGGGCTTCGCCTAAGCACCGCTATGATATGACCGAGGTTATTACACATTATGGGCTGTTATTACACATTATGTCACAATACTTATGCCTATTCTCTCTTATTTTACAAGGTTTACATAAAAAGGGAGAATGCCGGCAGGTGGGATTCTGGGCTGGAAAAGGAGAAAATATTAGAGACCTATTCTGCACAGCTCCAAAAGTCCTGAAACTTCACGGAAGACGTTTTCAGAATATATAAAAAATACTCAGCAGAAGAAATTCACCAGGGGGGCCACACCCTGCCCATGAGGGTGGGGGGCGCCCTACCCCCTGGGCGCGCCCCCTACCTCGTGGGCCCCCTGGTGGCCCTCCGGTGGCCATCTTCTGCTATATGAAGTCTTTCGATGGGAAAAAAATAATAAGCCATCTTCTTGGACGAAACTCCGCAGCCACGAGGCGGAACCTTGACGGAACCAATCCAGGGCTCTGGCGGAGCTGTTCTGCCAGGGTACATCTTTATAAAGAAGGAGTAGATGGTGTTATTATACATTGTGTACCTGAGCATGAACAGGAACAGATCCTACGCAAGTGTCACTCCGAAGCTTATGGAGGACACCATGCTGGAGATAGAACTGCACATAAGGTATTGCAATTTGGTTTTTATTGGCCTACTCTCTTCAAGGATGCCCATAAGTTTGTCTTATCTTGTGATGAATGTCAAAGAATTGGTAATATTAGTAGATGTCAAGAAATGCCTATGAATTATTCACTTGTTATTGAACCATTTGATGTTTGGGGCTTTGACTATATGGGACCCTTTCCTTCCTCTAATGGATATACACATATTTTAGTTGCTGTTGATTACGTTACTAAGTGGGTAGAAGCTATTCCAACTAGTAGTGCTGATCATAACACTTCTATTAAAATGCTTCCAAGAAACTTGATGATGCATTATGGGCCTATAGAACTGCATATAAAAATCCTATGGGTATGTCTCCGTACAAAATGGTTTATGGAAAAGCATGTCACTTACCTCTCGAACTAGAACACAAGGCATATTGGGCTATTAAAGAGCTCAATTATGATTTTAAACTTGCCGGTGAGAAGAGGTTATTTGATATTAGCTCACTCGATGAATGGAGAACCCAAGCCTACGAAAATGCCAAGTTGTTTAAGGAAAAAGTTAAAAGATGGCATGATAAAAGGATACTGATACGTCCATTTTACATCATGCTTTTATATTGATATTTATTGCATTATGGGCTGTTATTACACATTATGACACAATACTTATGCCTATTCTCTCTTATTTTATAAGGTTTACATGGAGAGGGAGAATGCCGGTAGCTGGGATTCTGGGTTGGCAAAGGAGCAAATATTAGAGACCTATTCTGCACAGCTCCAAAAGTCCTGAAACTTCACGGAAGACATTTTCAGAATATATAAAAAATACTCAGCGGAAGAGATTCACCATGGGGGCCACACCCTGCCCATGAGGGTGGGGGCGCGCCCTACCCCCCTGGGCGCGCCCCCCTACCTCGTGGGCCCCTTGGTGGCCCTCCGGTGGCCATCTTCTGCTATATGAAGTCTTTTAATGGGAAAAAAATAGGAAGCCATCTTCTCAGACGAAACTTCGCCGCCACGAGGTGGAACCTTGGCGGATCCAATCTAGGGCTCCGGCAGAGCTGTTCTGCAGGGGAAACTTCCCTTCCGGAGGGGGAAATCATCGCCATCGCCATCACCAACGCTCCTCTCATCGGGAGAGGGCAATCTCCATCAACATCTTCATTAGCACCATCTCCTCTCAAAACTCTAGTTCATCTCTTGTATCCAATTCTTGTCTCCAAGTCCGGGATTGGTACTAGTAGGTTACTAGTAGTGTTAATTACTTCTTGTAGTTGATGCTAGTTGGTTTAATTGGTGGAAGATCATATGTTTAGATCCTATATGCATATTAATACCCCTCTGATTATGAACATGTTTATGCTTTGTGAGTAGTTACGTTTGTTCTTGAGGACATGGGAGAAGTCTTGCTATTAGTAGTCATGTGAATTTGGTATTCGTTCGATATTTTGATGAGATGTATGTTGTCTCTCCTCTAGTGGTGTTATGTGAACGTCGACTACATGACACTTCACCATTATTTGGGCCTAGAGAAAGGCATTGGGAAGTAATAAGCAGATGATGGGTTGCTCGAGTCACAGAAGCTTAAACCCTAGTTTATGCATTGCTTCGTAAGGGGATGGATCCATATGTTTCATGCTATGGTTAGGTTCACCTTAATACTTTTGTTGTAGTTGCGGATGCTTGCAATAGAGGTTAATCATAAGTGGGATGCTTGTCCAAGTAAGGGCAGTACCCAAGCACCGGTCCACCCACATACCAAATTATCAAAGTACCGAACGCGAATCATATGCGCGTGATGAAAACTAGCTTGACGATATTCCCATGTGTCCTCGGGAGCGCTTTTCTCTATATAAGAGTTTGTCCAGGCTTGTCCTTTGCTACAAAAAGGATTGGGCCACCTTGCTGCACTTTATTTACTTTTGTTACTTGTTGCTCGTTACGAATTATCCTATCACAAAACTATCTGTTACCACTTATTTCAGTACTTGCAGAGAACACCTTGCTGGAAACCGCTTATCATTTCCTTCTGCTCCTCGTTGGGCTCGACACTCTTACTTATCGAAAGGACTACGATAGATCCCCTATACTTGTGGGTCATCAAGACGCTTTTCTGGCGCCGTTGCCGGGGAGTGAAGCGCCTTTGGTAGGTGGAATTTGGTAAGGAAAGATTTATATAGTGTGCTAAAATTTACTGTCACTTGTTACTATGGAAAGTAATCCTCTGAGGGGCTTGTTCAGGGTATCTTCACCCCGACCGGTAGAGCAAAGAGCTGCTCCTCAACATACTGAACCTACTGAAAATGAAAATGCCTGCTTTGAAATTCCTTCGGGGATGATAGAAAAACTGCTAGCTAATCCCTTTTTAGGAGATGGAACAAAACATCCTGATGAGCATCTAATATATGTGGATGAAGTTTGTGGATTATTTAAGCTTGCAGGTGTACCTGGAGATGTTGTCAAGAAGAAGGTCTTCCCTTTATCTTTGAAGGGAGATGCATCGACATGGTATAGGCTATGTGATGATATGGGGTCTTGGGATTACAAACGATTGAAATTGGAATTTCATCAGAAGTTTCATCCTATGTATCTTGTTCATCATGATCGCAATTATATATATAATTTTTGGCCTCGCGAAGGAGAAAGCATTGCTCAAGCTTGGGGGAGGCTTAAATCAATGTTATATTCATGCCCCAATCATGAGCTCTCAAGAGAAATGATTATTCAAAATTTTTATGCTCGGCTTTCTGATAACAATCGCACCATGCTTGATACTTCTTGTGCTGGCTCTTTTATGATGAAGACTATTGAATTCAAATGGGATTTATTGGAAAGAATTAAACGCAACTCTAAAGATTGGGACCTCAACAAAGGTAAGGAGTCAGGTATGACACCTAGGTTTGATTGTGTTAAATCTTTTATGGATACCGATGTTTTCTGTAAATTTAGCACTAAATATGGACTTGACTCTAAGATAGTAGCTTCTTTCTGTAAATCTTTTGCTACTTATGTTGATCTCCCCAAGGAGAAGTGGTTTAAATATCATCCTCCCATAGAAGTAAAAGTAGCTGCACCTATTAAAGTTGAAAAAAGATTGTCACTTATAATGATCCTATTGTTCCTACTTCTTATGTTGAGAAACCACCTTTTCCTGTTAGGATAAAGGATCATGCTAAAGCTTCAACTGTGGTTCGTAAAAGCAATATTAAAACTTACACACCTCATGAGCAAATTAAAGTTGAATCTGATATTGCTATTGTTAAAGATCTCTTGTCTAATAATATTGATGGGCATGTTATTCATTTCCTTGATGAGACTGCTAGAATTGCTAAACCTTGTGCTAAAGATAAAAATAGACCGATGGTAGGCATGCCTGTTATTTCTGTTAAAATAGGAGATCATTGTTATCATGGCTTATGTGATATGGGTGCTAGTGCAAGCGCAATACCTTATTCCTTATACAAAGAAATTATGCATGATATTGCACCTACTGAGATAGAAGATATTGATGCCACAATTAAACTTGCCAATAGAGATATTATTTCACCAATGGGAATTGTTAGAGATGTTGAAGTCTTGTGTGGGAAAACTAAATATCCTGCTGACTTTCTTGTTCTACAAGATAGCTTTTGTCCCATTATATTTGGTAGACCCTTCTTAAACACTGTTAATGCTACCATAGATTGCAAAAGGGATGTTGTTACTATCGGTTTAGATGATATGACTCATGAATTTAATTTCTCTAAATTTAGTAGACAACAGTGTGAAGAAGAATTATACCTAGTAAGGATGAAATTATTGGTCTTGCTTCTATTGCCGTACCTCCTACTGATCCTTTAGAACAATATTTGCTAGACCATGAAAATGATATGTTTATGAATGAAAGAAGGGAAATAGACAAAGTATTCTTTAAATAGGAACCTATTCTGGAAAAAAAAATTGCCTGTTGAAAGCCTAGGGGATCCTCCTCCACCCAAGGGTGATCCCATGGTTGAGCTTAAACCGTTACCTAATACTCTTAAATATGCTTATCTTGATGATAGAAAGATATATCCTGTTATTATTAGTGCTAACCTTTCAGAGCATGAGGAGGAGAGATTATTGAAAACTCTGAAGAAGCACCGTGCTGCTATTGGGTATACTCTTGATGATCTTAAGGGCATTAGTCCCACTCTATGTCAACATAAAATTAATTTGGAAGAAGATGCTAAACCAGTTCGTGATCATCAATGACAGCTGAATTCTAAAATGAAAGAAGTGGTAAGAAAGGAAATACTAAAGCTTCTTGAGGCAGGTATAATTTATCCCGTTGCTGATAGTCAGTGGGTAAATCCTGTCCATTGTGTCCCGAAGAAGGGAGGTATTACTGTCGTTCCTAATGATAAAGATGAATTGGTTCCTCAAAGAATTATTACAGGTTATAGGATGGTAATTGATTTCTGCAAATTAAATAAGGCTACTGAAAAGGATCATTACCCATTACCTTTTATCGATCAAATGCTAGAAAGATTATCCAAACATACACATTTTTGCTTTCTAGATGGTTATTCTGGTTTCTCTCAAATACCTGTGTCAGTTAAAGATCAATCAAAGACTACATTTACTTGCCCTTTTGGTACTTTTGCTTATAGACGTATGCCTTTTGGTCTATGTAATGCACCTACTACTTTTCAAAGATGCATGATGGCTATATTCTCTGAATTTTGTGAAAAGATTTGTGAGGTTTTCATGGACGATTTCTCCGTCTATGGATCCTCTTTTGATGATTGCTTGAGCAACCTTGATCGAGTTTTGCAGAGATGTGAAGAAACTAATCTTGTCTTGAATTGGGAAAAGTGCCACTTTATGGTTAATGAAGGTACTATCTTAGGGCACAAAGTTTCTGAAAGAGGTAATGAGGTTGATAAAGCCAAGGTTGATTTGAAAAGATGCCATGCCCCAAGGACATCAAAGGTATAAGAAGTTTCCTTGGTCACGCCGAATTTTATAGGAGGTTCATTAAGGACTTCTCAAAAATTTCTCGTCCTCTGACTAATTTATTACAAAAAGATATACCATTTGTCTTTGATGATGATTGTGTAGAAGCATTTGAAATTCTTAAGAAAGCATTGATCTCTGCACCTATTGTTCAGCTACCTGATTGGAATTTACCCTTTGAAATTATGTGTGATGCTAGTGATTATGCTGTAGGTGGTATTCTAGGGCAAAGAGTTGATAAGAAATTAAATGTTATTCAATATGCTAGTAAAACCCTAGACAATGCTCAAAGAAATTGTGCTACTACTGAAAAAGAATTCTTAGCAGTTGTATTTGCTTGTGATAAGTTCAGACCTTATATTGTTGATTCTAAAGTAACTATTCACACTGATCATGCTGCTATTAAATTTCTTATGTTAAATAAAGATGCTAAACCTAGACTTATTAGATGGGTTCTCTTGCTACAAGAATTTGACTTACATATTGTTGATAGAAAGGGAGCTGAGAACCCCGTTGCAAACAACTTGTCTAGGATTGAAAATGTGCTTGATGACCCACTTCCTATTGATGACAGCTTTCTTTATGAGCAATTAAATGTCATAAATGCTTCTCATACCGCTCTATGGTATGCTGATTATGCTAATTACATTGTTGCTAAGTTTATACCACCTAGTTTGACATACCAGCAAAAGAAAAAGTTCTTCTATGATTTGAGGCATTACTTTTGGGATGACCCACATCTTTATAAAGAAGGAGTAGATGGTGTTATTAGACGTTGTGTACCTCAGCATGAACAGGAACAGATCCTACGCAAGTGTCACTCCGAAGCTTATGGAGGACACATTGCTGGAGATAGAACTGCACATAAGGTATTGCAATCTGATTTTTATTGGCCTACTCTCTTCAAGTATGCCCGTAAGTTTGTCTTATCTTCTGATGAATGTCAAAGAATTGGTAATATTAGTAGACGTCAAGAAATGCCTATGAATTATTCACTTGTTATTGAACCATTTGATGTTTGGGGCTTTGACTATATGGGACCCTTTCCTTCCTCTAATGGATATACACATATTTTAGTTGCTATTTATTACGTTACTAAGTGGGTAGAAGCTATTCCAACTATTAGTGCTGATCATAACACTTCTATTAAAATGCTTAAAGAAGTTATTTTTCCAAGATTTGGAGTCCCTAGATATTTAATGACTGATGGTGGTTCACATTTTATTCATGGTGCTTTCCGTAAAATGCTTGCTAAATATGATGTTAACCATAGAATTGCATCTCCTTATAACCCACAGTCTAGTGGTCAAGTAGAATTGAGTAATAGAGAACTCAAATTAATTTTGCAAAAGACTGTTAATAGATCTAGAAAGAATTGGTCCAAGAAACTTGATGATGCATTATGAGCCTATAGAACTGCATATAAAAATCCTATGGGTATGTCTCCGTACAAAATGGTTTATGGAAAAGCATGTCACTTACCTCTTGAACTAGAACACAGGGCATATTGGGCTATTAAAGAACTCAATTATGATTTTAAACTTGCCGGTGAGAAGAGGTTATTTGATATTAGCTCACTTGATGAATGGAGAACCCAAGCCTACGAAAATGCCAAGTTGTTTAAGGAAAAAGTTAAAAGATGGCATGATAAAAGGATACTGATACGTCAATTTTGCATCATGCTTTTATATCGATATTTATTGCATTATGGGCTGTTATTACACATTATGTCACAATACTTATGCCTATTCTCTCTTATTTTATAAGGTTTACATGGAGAGGGAGAATGCCGGCAGCTGGGATTCTGGGCTAGCAAAGGAGCAAATATTAGAGACCTATTCTGCACAGCTCCAAAAGTCCTGAAACTTCACGGAAGACGTTTTCAGAATATATAAAAAATACTCAGCAAAAGAGATTCACCAGGGGGCCACACCCTGCCCACGAGAGTGGGGGGCGCGCCCTACCCCCCTAGGCGCGCCCCTACCTCGTGGGCCCCCTGGTGGCCCTCTGGTGGCCATCTTCTGCTATATGAAGTCTTCGATGGGAAAAAAATAGGAAGCCACCTTCTCGGACGAAACTCCACCGCCACGAGGCGGAACCTTGGCGGATCCAATCTAGGGCTCCGGCAGAGCTGTTCTGTCGGGGAAACTTCCCTCCCGGAGGGGGAAATCATCGCCATCACCAACGCTCCTCTCATCGGGAGAGCGCAATCTCCATCAACATCTTCATCAGCACCATCTCCTCTCAAAACCCTAGTTCATCTCTTGTATCCAATTCTTGTCTCCAAGTTCGGGATTGGTACTAGTAGGTTACTAGTAGTGTTAATTACTCCTTGTAGTTGATGCTAGTTGGTTTAATTGGTGGAAGATCATATGTTCAGATCCTATATGCATATTAATACCCCTCTAATTATGAACATGTTTATGCTTTGTGAGTAGTTACGTTTGTTCCTGAGGACATGGGAGAAGTCTTGCTATTAGTAGTCATGTGAATTTGGTATTCGTTCGATATTTTGATGAGATGTATGTTGTCTCTCCTCTAGTGGTGTTATGTGAACGTCGATTACATGACACTTCACCATTATTTGGGCCTAGAGGAAGGCATTGGGAAGTAATAAGTAGATGATGGGTTGCTAGAGTGACAGAAGCTTAAACCCTAGTTTATGCGTTGCTTCGTAAGGGGCTGATTTAGATCCATATGTTTCATGCTATGGTTAGGTTCACCTTAATACTTTTGTTGTAGTTGCGGATGCTTGCAATAGAGGTTAATCATAAGTGGGATGCTTGTCCAAGTAAGGGCAGTACCCAAGCACCGGTCCACCCACATACCAAATTATCAAAGTACCGAACACGAATCATATGAGCGTGATGAAAACTAGCTTGACGATATTCCCATGTGTCCTCGGGAGCGCTTTTCTCTATATAAGAGTTTGTCCAGGCTTGTCCTTTGCTACAAAAAGGATTGGGCCACCTTGCTGCAATTTATTTACTTTTGTTACTTGTTGCTCGTTACGAATTATCCTATCACAAAACTATCTGTTACCACTTATTTCAGTACTTGCAGAGAACACCTTGCTGGAAACCGCTTATCATTTCCTTCTGCTCCTCGTTGGGTTCGACACTCTTACTTATCGAAAGGACTATGATAGATCCCCTATACTTGTGGGTCATCAAGACTCTTTTCTGGCGTCGTTGCCGGGGAGTGAAGCGCCTTTGGTAAGGAAAAATTTATATAGTGTGCTGAAATTTACTGTCACTTGTTACTATGGAAAGTAATCCTCTGAGGGGCTTGTTCGGGGTATCTTCACCCCGACCAGTAGAGCAAAGAGTTTCTCCTCAACCTACTGAACCTACTGAAAATGAAAATGTCTGCTTTGAAATTCCTTCGGGTATGATAAAAAACTGCTAGCTAACCCCTTTTTAGGAGATGGAACAAAACATCCTGATGAGCATCTAATATATGTGGATGAAGTTTGTGGATTATCTAAGCTTGCAGGTGTACCCAGAGATGTTGTTAAGAAGAAGGTCTTCCCTTTATCTTTGAAGGGAGATGCATCGACATGGTATAGGCTATGTGATGATATGGGGTCTTGGAATTACAAATGATTGAAATTGGAATTTCATCAGAAGTTCTATCCTATGCATCTTGTTCATCGTGATCGCAATTATATATATAATTTTTGGCCTCGCGAAGGAGAAAGAATCGCTCAAGCTTGGGGGAGCCTTAAATCATTGTTATATTCATGCCCCAGTCATGAACTCTCAAGAAAAATGATTATTCAAAATTTTTATGCTCGGCTTTCTGATAACAATCGCACCATGCTTGATAATTCTTGTACTGACTCTTTTATGATGAAGACTATTGAATTCAAATGGGATTTATTAGAAAGAATTAAACGCAACTCTGAAGATTGGGACCTCGACGAAGGTAAGGAGTCAGGTATGACACCTAGTTTTGATTGTGTTAAATCTTTTATGGATACCGATGCTTTCCGTAAATTTAGCACTAAATATGGACTTGACTCTGAGATAGTAGCTTCTTTCTGTGAATCTTTTGCTACTTATGTTGATCTCCCCAAGGAGAAGTGGTTTAAATATCATCCTCCCATAGAAGTAAAAGTAGCTGCACCTATTAAAGTTGAAGAAAAGATTGTCACTTATAATGATCCTATTGTTCCTAATTCTTATGTTGAGAAACCACCTTTTCCTGTTTGGATAAAGGATCGTGATAAAGCTTCAACGGTGGTTCGTAAAAGCAATATTAAAACTTATACACCTCATGAGCAAATTAAAGTTGAACCTGATATTGCTATTGCTAAAGATCTCTTGTCTGATAATATTGATGGGCATGTTATTCATTTCCTTGATGAGACTGCTAGAATTGCTAAACCTTGTGCTAAAGATAAAAACAGACATGTGGTAGGCATGGCTGTTATTTCTATTAAAATAGGAGATCATTGTTATCAAGGCTTATGTGATATGGGTGCTAGTGCTAGCGCAATACCTTATTCCTTATACAAAGAAATTATGCATGATATTGCACCTGCTGAGATAGAAGATATTGATGTCACAATTAAACCTGCCAATAGAGATACTATTTCACCAATGGGAATTGTTAGAGATGTTGAAGTCTTGTGTGGGAAAACTAAATATCCTGCTGATTTTCTTGTTCTTGGCTCCCCACAAGATAGCTTTTGTCCCATTATATTTGGTAGACCCTTCCTGAACACTGTTAATGCTACCATAGATTGCAAAAGGGATGTTGTTACTATCGGTTTAGATGATATGACTCATGAATTTAATTTCTCTAAATTTAGTAGACAACACCTTGAAGAAGAATTACCTAGTAAGGATGAAATTATTGGTCTTGTTTCTATTGCCGTACCTCCTAGTGATCCTTTAGAACAATATTTGCTAGACCATGAAAATTATATGTTTATGAATGAAAGAAGGGAATAGACGAAGTATGCTTTAAACAGGAACCTATTCTGAAAAACAATTTGCCTGTTGAAATCCTAGGGGATCCTCCTCCACCCAAGGGTGATCCCGTGTTTGAGCTTAAACCGTTGCCTGATACTCTTAAATATGCTTATCTTGATGAGAAAAAGATATATCCTCTTATTATTAGTGCTAACCTTTCAGAGCATGAGGAAGAAAGATTATTGAAAACTCCGAAGAAGCACCGTGCTGCTATTGGGTATACTCTTGATGATCTTAAGGGCATTAGTCCCACTCTATGTCAACATAAAATAGATTTGGATGAAGATGTTAAACCAGTTCGTGATCATCAACGATGGCTGTATCCTAAAATGAAAGAAGTGGTAAGAAAGGAAATACTAAAGCTCCTTGAGGCAAGTATAATCTATCCCGTTGCTGATAGTCAGTGGGTAAGTCCTGTCCATTGTGTCCCTAAGAAGGTAGGTATTACTGTCGTTCCTAATGATAAAGATGAATTGATTCCTCAAAGATTTATTATAGGTTATAAGATGGTAATTGATTTCCGCAAATTAAATAAGGCTACTAAAAAGGATCATTACCCATTACCCTTTATCGATCAAATGCTAGAAATATTATCCAAACATACACACTTTTGCTTTCTAGATGGTCATTCTGGTTTCTCTCAAATACCTGTGTCAGTCAAAGATCAATCAAAGACTACTTTTACTTGCCCCTTTTGGTACTTTTGCTTATAGACGTATGCCTTTTGGTCTATGTAATGCACCTGCTACCTTTCAAAGATGCATGATGGCTATATTCTCTGACTTTTGTGAAAATATTTGTGAGGTTTTCATGGACGATTTCTCCGTCTATGGATCTTCTTTTGATGATTGCTTGAGCAACCTTGATCGAGGTTTGCAAAGATGTGAAGAAACTAATCTTGTCTTGAATTGGGAAAAGTGCCACTTTATGGTTAATGAAGGTATTGTCTTGGGGCACAAAGTTTCTGAAAGAGGTATTGAGGTTGATAAAGCCAAGGTTGATGCTATTG
The DNA here is from genome assembly GCF_002162155.2 of Triticum dicoccoides. Classification (NCBI taxonomy): domain Eukaryota; kingdom Viridiplantae; phylum Streptophyta; class Magnoliopsida; order Poales; family Poaceae; genus Triticum; species Triticum dicoccoides. Next base: position 113,697,281 of record NC_041392.1, on the reverse strand, counting down.
AGAAGATGCCATGTCCCAAGGACATCAAAGGTATAAGAAGTTTCCTTGGTCATGCCAGATTTTATAGGAGGTTCATTAAGGACTTCTCAAAAATTTCCCGGCCTCTGACTAATTTATTACAAAAAGATATACCATTTGTTTTTGATGATGATTGTGTAGAAGCATTTGAAATACTTAAGAAAGCATTGATCTCTGCACCTATTGTTCAGCCACCTGATTGGAATTTACCCTTTGAAATTATGTGTGATGCTAGTGATTATGTTGTAGGTGTTGTTCTAGGGCAAAGAGTTGATAAGCAATTAAATGTTATTCAATATGCTAGTAAAACCCTAGACAATGCTCAAAGAAATTATGCTAGTACTGAAAAAGAATTCTTCGCAGTTGTATTTGCTTGTGATAAGTTCAGACCTTATATTGTTGATTCTAAAGTAACTATTCACACTGATCATGCTGCTATTAAATATCTTATGGAAAAGAAAGATGCTAAACCTAGACTTATTAGATGGGTTCTCCTACTACAAGAATTTGATTTGCATATTATTGATAGAAAGGGAGCTGAGAACCCTGTTGCAGACAACTTGTCTAGATTAGAAAATGTGCTCGACCCACTTCCTACTGATGATAGCTTCCTGGATGAGCAATTAAATGTCATAAATGCTTCTCATACTGCTCCATGGTATGCTGATTATGCTAATTACATTGTTGCTAAGTTTATACCACCTAGTTTCACATACCAGCAAAAGAAAAAGTTCTTCTATGATTTGAGGCATTACTTTTGGGATGACCCACATCTTTATAAAGAAGGAGTAGATGGTGTTATTAGACGTTGCATACCTGAGCATGAACAGGAACAAATCCTACGCAAGTGTCACTCCGAAGCTTATGGAGGACACCATGCTGGAGATATAACTGCACATAAGGTATTGCAATCTGGTTTTTATTGGCCGACTCTCTTCAAGGATGCCCGTAAGTTTGTCTTATCTTGTGATGAATGTCAAAGAATTGGTAATATTAGTAGACGTCAACAAATGCCTATGAATTATTCACTTGTCATTGAACCATTTGATGTTTGGGGCTTTGACTATATGGGACCTTTTCCTTCCTCTAATGGAATACACATATTCTAGTTGCTGTTGATTACGTTACTAAGTGGGTAGAAGCTATTCCAACTAGTAGTGCTGATCATAACACTTCTATTAAAATACTTAAAGAAGTTATTTTTCCAAGTTTGGAGTCCCTAGATATTTAATGACCGATGGTGGTTCACATTTTATTCATGGTGCTTTCCGTAAAATGCTTGCTAAATATGATGTTAATCATAGAATTGCATCTCCTTATCACCCACAGTCTAGTGGTCAAGTAGAATTGAGTAATAGAGAGCTCAAATTAATTTTGCAAAAGACTGTTAATAGATCTAGAAAGAATTGGTCCAAGAAACTTGATGATGCATTATGGGCCTATAGAACTGCATATAAAAATCCTATGGGTATGTCTCCGTATAAAATGGTTTATGGAAAAGCATGTCACTTACCTCTCGAACTCGAACACAAGGCATATTGGGCTATTAAAGAACTCAATTATGATCTCAAACTTGCCGGTGAGAAGAGGTTATTTGATATTAGCTCACGTGATGAATGGAGAACCCAAGCCTATGAAAATGCCAAGTTGTTTAAAGAAAAAGTTAAAAGATGGCATGACAAAAGGATACAAAAGCGTGAGTTTAAAGTAGGTGATTATCTATTGCTATACTTTAGAACAGGATGAACATTTTCTTGGCCCTAAAATGCAGTTTTGAAAAATCGTGCAATTTTTCCTAAATTCGAATAAAATAGCTCGAAAAACCGAAATAAAATCTTACTTGATTTTTTATTAAACCTTCAGTATTTCTTTATTTTGGGAAAGTCATTTTATTCCCTCTCTCATATTTTTATTACAGAAATAATTGAAGATAAAATAAATAAAATCAAAGATCCTATTTTCAAAATTTGAGAAAACCCAAATATGAAAATAACGAAATCCCCAACTCTCAACGTGGGTCCTTGGGTTGCATAGAATTTCTGGATCAGGCCAAAAGCAAATAAAATATGATATGCATTGATGATCTAGTGTATAACATTCCAAATTGATATTTGTGATGTTACAGTCTCCTCTCTATGTGCTTAAAGTTTTGAAGTTATGCTTGTTTTACCATCCTATGCAAGTTGATTATTGTTCCCACAAGTTGTTTGCTCATAAAATCCCTATGCATAGGAAGTATGTTAGACTTAAATATGCTAGTCATATTATTCATGATGCTCTCTTTATGTTTCAATTCTTATCTTTTATGTGAGCATCACTGAAATCATCATGCCTAGCTAGGGGCGTTAAACGATAGCGCTTGTTGGGAGGCAACCCAATTTTATTTTTGTTCCTTACTTTTTTCTCCTGTTTAGTGATAAATAATTCATCTAGCCTCTGTTTAGATGTGGTTTTATGTGTTTAATTAGTGTTTGTGCCAAGTAGAACCGTTGGGAAGACTTGGGGAAAGTCTTGTTGATCTTGCTGTAAAAAACAGAAACTTTAACGCTCACGAGAATTTCTGCCATATTTTATTTGAGAGTGCTATTGAGATAATTCATTTTGCAGATGATTAATAGATAAATTCCTCAGGTCCAGAAGTTTATTTTAGAATTTTTGGGGTTCCATAAGTTTGCGTTAGTTACAGATTACTACAGACTGTTCTGTTTTTGACAGATTCTGTTTTTCGTGTGTTGTTTGCTTATTTTAATGAGTCTATGGCTAGTAAAATAGTTTATAAACCATAGAGAAGTTGGAATACAATAGGTTTAACACCAATATAAATAAATAATTAGTTCATTACAGTACCTTGAAGTGGTGTTTTGTTTTCTTTCGCTAACGGAGCTCACGAGTTTTCTACTTTAAGTTTTGTGTTGTGAAGTTTTCAAGTTTTGGGTACAGATTCGATGGACTATGGAATAAGGAGTGGCAAGAGCCTAAGCTTGGGGATGCCCGAGGCACCCCAAGGTAATATTAAAGGATAGACAAGATCCTAAGCTTGGGGATGCCCCGGAAGGCATCCCCTCTTTCGTCTTCGTTCATCGGTAACTTTACTTGGAGCTATATTTTTATTTACCACATGATATGTGTTTTGCTTGGAGCGTCAATTTATTTTGTTAGGATTTGCTTGCTGTTATTTAGAACAATGTTTTGCATCTTTTATTTCAATAAAAGTGGCATTGATAGCCTTTACTATGCCTATTTTACAAGTCTTCATGTTGCTGTTTGAAAACAGAAAGTTTACCGCTGTTGCAATAATTCCCTAGAAAAGTCAGAATGTGATAAAATGTTGAAACCTTTTGCATATTAAGCTATGATAAATTTACTACAGTGGGAATTTTCTTTTATAGTTTTTGGAGCTAGGGAAGTGTGGATGTTGCTGCATTCTTTACAGACTGTCCTGTTTAGGCAGATTGCTGTTATGTTTGCATTGTTTGCATATGTTTGCTTCTTTAATGATTCTATTTGAGGATAGGACTATTAAATATGCAGAGGCATTTAATATGCAATTTTGAATAATAATTTTAGTGATTTTCTACAGTAGAGTATGACAAGGTTTTGGCAATGGTTTATACTAACTTATCTCACGAGTCCTTGTTGAGTTTTGTGTGGATGAAGCTTTTGAGATTTAGGGAGGCCGTGATATGAGAGGAATTAAGGAGACACAAAAGCTCAAGCTTGGGGATGCCCAAGGCATCCCAAGATAATATTTTAAGAAGTCTCAAGCGTCTAATCTTGGGGATTCCCCGGTTGGCATCCCACCTTTCTTCTTCAACAACTATCGGTTAGTTTTGGTTGATCCTAAGTTTTTGCTTCTTCACATGACGTTTGCTATTATTAGATGTCATTTTATTTAGTTTTGCTTGCTGTTTGAATAAAGTATCAAGATCTGAAATTATTAAATGTTAGAGAGTCTTCACATAGTTGCATAATTATTCGACTACTCATTGAGCTTCACTTATATTTTTCGGAGTAGTTTGTCATTTGCTCTAGTGCTTCACTTATATCTTTTAGAGCATGGTGGTAGTTTTATTTTGAAGAAATAGATGAACTCTCATGCTCCACTTAGATTATTTTGAGAGTCTTAAATAGCATGGTAATTTGCTTAAAATCCTAATATGCTAGGTATTCAAGAATAATAAAATTCTCTTATAAGTGTGTTGAATACTAAGAGAAGTTTGATGCTTGATGATTGTTTTGAGATATGGAGGTAATAATATCAAAGTCGTGCTAGTTGAGTAGTTGTGAATTTGAGAAATGCTTGTGTTGAAGTTTGCATGTCCCGTAGCATGCACGTATGGTAAACGTTGTGTAACAAATTTGAAACATGAGGTGTTATTTGATTGTCCTCCTTATGAGTGGCGGTCGGGGACGAGCGATGGTCTTTTCCTACCAATCTATACCCCTAGGAGCATGCGCATAGTGTCGAGGTTTTTGATGACTTGTAGATTTTTGCAATAAGTATGTGAGTTCTTTATGACTAATGTTGAGTCCATGGATTATACGCACTCTCACCCTTCCATCCTTGCTAGCCTCTTCGGTACCGTGCATTGCCCTTTCTCACATTGAGAGTTGGTGCAAACTTCGTCGGTGCATCCAAACCCCGTGATATGATACGCTCTATCACACATAAACCTCCTTATATCTTCCTCAAAACAGCCACCATACCTACCTATTATGGCATTTCCATAGCCATTCCGAGATATATTGCCATGCAACTTTCCACCGTTCCGTTTATCATGACACATTCATCATTGTCATATTGCTTAGCATGATCATGTAGTTGACATAGTATTTGTGGAAAAGCCACTGCTCATAATTCTTTCATACATGTCACTCTTGATTCATTGCATATCCCGGTACACTGCCGGAGGCATTCATATAGAGTCATACTTTGTTCTAGTATCGAGTTGTAATCATTGAGTTGTAAATAAATAGAAGTATGATGATCATCATTTTCTAGAGCATTGTCCCAGTGAGGAATAAAAAAAAGAGAAAGGCCATAAAAAAAGAGAAGGCCCCCCCCCCAAAAAGAGAAGGCCCAAAAAAATGATGAAAAAAATGAGAGAAAAAGAGAGAAGGGACAATGCTACTATCCTTTGCCACACTTGTGCTTCAAAGTAGCACCATAATCTTCATGATAGAGAGTCTCTTGTTTTGTCACTTTCATATACTAGTGGGAAATTTTCATTATACATCTTGGCTTGTATGTTCCAACAATGGGCCTCCTCAAGTGCCCTAGGTGTTCGTGAGCAAGCAAGTTGGATGCACACCCACTTAGTTTCTTTTGTTGAGCTTTCATACATTTATAGCTCTAGTGCATCCATTGCATGGCAATCCCTACTCCTTGCATTAACATTAATCGGTGGGCATCTCCATAGCCAATTGATTAGCCTCATTGATGTGAGACTTTCTCCCTTTTGTCTTCTCCACATAACCCCCATCATCATATTCTATTCCACCCATAGTGCTATGTCCATGGCTCGCGCTCATATATTGCGTGAAAGTTTATAGGTTTGAGATTACTAAAGTATGAAACAATTGCTTGGCTTGTCATCGGGGTTGTGCATGATGAGAGCATTCTTGTGTGACGAAAATGGAGCATGACTAAACTATATGATTTTGTAGGGATGAACTTTCTTTGGCCATGTCATTTTGAGAAGACATAATTGCTTAGTTAGTATGCTTGAAGTATTATTATTTTTTTGTCAATATGAACTTTTATCTTGAATCTTTCGGATCTGAATATTCATACCACAATTAAGAAGAATTACATTGAAATTATGTCAAGTAGCATTCCACATCAAAAATTCTGTTTTTTATCATTTACCTACTCGAGGACGAGCAGGAATTAAGCTTGGGGATGCTGATACGTCTCCAACGTATCTATAATTTTTAATTGGTCCATGCTATATTATCTACTATTTTGAATGTTTATGGGCTTTATTATACACTTTTATATTATTTTTGGGACTAACCTATTAACCCAGAGCCCAGTGGCAGTTTCTGTTTTTACCTTGTTTTAGGGTTTCGAAGAAAAGGAAAATCAAACGGAGTCCAATTGACCTGAAACTTCACGGAACTCATTTTTGAAAGGAAAGAAGCCCAGAAGACTTGGAGTGCACGTCAGGGGATCTACAAGGAGGCCACGAGGCAGGGGGCACGCCCTCCACCCTCGTGGCCCCCCCTGACGTACTTCTTCTACCTATATATCTCCATATACCCTAAAAACTTCGGGGAGCAAAAAAGATCGGGAGTTCCGCCGCCAGAAGCCTCTGTAGCCACCGAAAGCCAATCTAGACCCATTCCGGCACCCTGCCGGAGGGGGCAATCCCTCTCCGGTGGCCATCTTCATCATCCCGGTGCTCTCCATGACGAGGAGGGAGTAGTTCTCCCTCGGGGCTGAGGGTATGTACCAGTAGCTATGTGTTTGATCTCTCTCTCTCTCTCTCTCTCTCTCTCTCGTGTTCTTGAGGTGATACGATCTTGATGTATCGCGAGCTTTGCTATTATAATTGGATCCTATGATGTTTTCTCCCCACTCTACTCTCTTGTAATGAATTGAGTTTTCCCCTTTGAAGTTATCTTATCGGATTGAGTCTTTAAAGATTTGAGAACACTTGATGTATGTCTTGCCGTGCGTATCTGTGGTGACAATGGCATACCACGTGATTCACTTGATGTATGTTTTGGTGATCAACTTGCGGGTTCCGCCCATGAACCTATGCATAGGGGTTGGCACACGTTTTCGTCGTGATTCTCCGGTAGAAACTTTGGGGCACTCTTTGAGGTTCTATGTGTTGGTTGAATAGATGAATCTGAGATTGTGTGACGCATATCGTATAATCATACCGACGGATACTTGAGGTGACACTGGAGTATCTAGGTGACATTAGGGTTTTGGTTGATTTGTGTCTTAAGGTGTTATTCTAGTACGAACTCTAGGGCTGTTTGTGACACTTATAGGAATAGCCTAACGGATTGATTGGAAAGAATAACTTTGAGGTGGTTTCGTACCCTACCATAATCTCTTCGTTCATTCTCCGCTATTAGTGACTTTGGAGTGACTCTTTGTTGCATGTTGATGGATAGTTATATGATCCAATTATGTTATTATTGTTGAGGGAACTTGCACTAGCGAAAGTATGAACCCTAGGCCTTGTTTACTAGCATTGCAATACCGTTTACGCTCACTTTTATCCTTAGTTACCTTGCTGTTTTTATAATTTTAGATTACAAAAACCTTTATCTACCATCCATATACCACTTGTTTCACCATCTCTTCGCCGAACTAGTGCACCTATACAACTTACCATTGTATTGGGTGTGTTGGGGACACAAGAGACTCTTTGTTATTTGGTTGTAGGGTTGCTTGAGAGAGACCATCTTCATCCTATGCCTCCCACGGATTGATAAACCTTAGGTCATCCACTTGGGGGAAATTTGCTACTGTCCTACAAACCTCTGCACTTGGAGGCCCAACAACGTCTACAAGAAGAAGGTTGTGTAGTAGACATCAGTAATCCCATAAATGTTGAAACCAATGTTATTGAGACCATAACCCCGGAGGAATACATAAGAGACACTTTCCGGAACGTTTCAGACTCCGAAAAGGAATAGGTATCTAGTACGGTAAGTAAGCCGACCCCAAAACAGTTTTTAAGGTAATATTTCTCCGTTTTGGAATATTTAGAAAAATAGAAAAATAAGAAGCAGTCCGGGAAGGACACGAGGGCTCCACGAGGGTGGAGGGTGCGCCCCCTACCTCGTGGGCACCTCATGTGCTCTCCGAACTCCATTTTCATACACGACACGTATTTTGGTTGGTACAAATTCATTATATAATCTCCCGGGGGTTTCGACTCCCGTATCACGCAAAAATCTCCTGTCTTTGTTTCGAGCTGTTTTCTGTCAGGGTTGTCAAGGCCAGGCACTATGTCGTCTCCCTCCTCCTCCAACCATGAGGGCAACGATGCTTGGCTAATGAAGATAGAGCTGAAGAGAGAAGAACCCATGGAGATCAACAAGGATGAAGGGATCTAGAAGGCCATGGAGGACCAAGTTCCGGCAACAGAAGACACCCTTCAACTTGATCACAATCTTCTTACCCCAATAGAGATCGAAGCTTTCAAGATGATTGAGTTAGATCGTATACAAAATAAGTATCTTACACGTGAAAATATTTTGTTGAAGGAGCATATCAACGCACTCAAGGGCATTATCCACAAGTTAGAAGACCTCCTACGCTCGATGTGCGACTATCCATCATCAACAACTCCACCTTCTTCACCAACAAAGGGGACATAATCACATGGGTATGGGCACTCCCCTTGGCATCTGCCAAGCTTGGGGGAGTGCCCTAGTATCGTATCACCATCACTCTTATCTTTATCGTTTTCCTTAGTTCGATTATTTTGGTATTATCTTGATCTAGTAGAATAAAGTTTATGGCATGATCCAGTTTTGAGTTTTGCTTTATAATTCCTCTATGTAATCGAGTCCATGAGCTATATAATAAAGATTAGTGTTGATTCAAGGGCTTGATTATTTTGCCATGATCCTAAGGGAATAAAAGAAAAGAGAAAGGAATAAAAAGAAACAAAGAGATCATGTGAGTCTTATGGAGAGTAATGAGCTCACATAGTGTAAGTATGATGAATAAAAGTTGTTGAGGGTTGACAAACATAGTTTTGTTCATCGTTGCAATTAATAGGAAGTAATAAAGAAAGTGAGGTCTTCACATATAAATATACTATCTTGGACATCTTTTATGATTGTGAGCACTCATTAAAATATGACATGCTAAAGAGTTGACGTTGGACAAGGAAGACAACGTAATGGGTTATGTTTTCTTACATCTGAGATAAATTATATTGTCATGGATCATCCAACATGGTTGAGCTTGCCTTTGTCCCTCATGCTAGCCAAATTCATCGCACCAAGTAGAGATACTACTTGTGCTTCCAAATACTCTTAAAACCAGTCTTGCCATGAGAGTCCACTATACCTACCTATGGATTGAGTAAGATCCTCTAAGTAAGTTGTCATCGGCGCAAGCAATAAAAATTGCTCTCTAAATATGTATGACTTATTAGTGTGGGAGAAAATAAGCTTTATACGATCATGTGATATGGAAGAAATAAAAGCGACAGACTGCATAATTAAGGTCCATATCACAAGTGGCAATATAAAGTGACGTTCTTTCGCATTAAGATTTTGTTCATCCAACCATAAAAGCACATGACAACCTCTGCTTCCCTCTACAAAGGGCCTATCTTTTACTTTTATCTCCCACCTTGCATAAGAGTCATGGTGATCTTCACCCTTCATTTTTACATTTTATCCTTTGGCAAGCACAGTATGTTGGAAAGATCCTGGCATATATGGCTAATTGGATGTGAGTTTCCATGAACTATTATTGTTGACATTACCCTTGAGGTAAAACGTTGGGAGGCAAACTATAAGCCCCTATCTTTCTCTGTGTCCGATTAAAACTCCATACCCATAAGTATTGCGTGAGTGTCAGCAATTGTGAAAGACTATATGATAGTTGAGTATGTGGACTTGCTGAAAAGCCCTTATTTATTGACTCTTTCCTATGTTATGATAAATTGCAATTGCTCCAATGACTGAGATTATAGTTTGTTAGTTTTCAATGAAGTTTACGATTCATACTTGAAATTGTGATTGAATTATTACTCTAGCATAAGAAATCATATGACAAGAATTATGTAAGTTGCTGTTCTAAGAATGATCATGATGCCCTGATGTCCGTATTTTATTTTTATCGACACCTCTATCTCCAAACATGTGGACATATTTTTCGATTTTGGCTTTCGCAAACATGTGGACCGGTGCTTTCGCAAATATCGATTTCGGCTATCTCTTAACATGCTATGGTTAGGTTTACCTTAATACTTTTGTTGTAGTTGTGGATGCTTGCACTAGAGGTTAATCATAAGTGGGATGCTTGTCCAAGTAAGGACAGTACCCAAGCACCGGTCCACCCACATACCAAATTATCAAAGTACCGAACGCGAATCATATGAGTGTGATGAAAAATAGCTTGATGACATTCCCATGTGTCCTCGGGAGCGCTTTTCTCTATATAAGAGTTTGTCCAGGCTTGTCCTTTGTTACAAAAAGGATTGGGCCACCTTGCTGCACTTTATTTACTTTTGTTACTTGTTGCTCATTACAAATTATCCTATCACAAAACTATCTCTTACCACTTATTTCAGTACTTGCAGAGAATACCTTGCTGGAAACCGCTTATCATTTCCTTCTGCTCCTCGTTGGGTTCGACACTCTTACTTATCGAAAGGACTACGATAGATCCCCTATACTTGTGGGTCATCAGAGGGCCCAGAGATACCTCTTCGACAATCGAAGTGACAAATCCTATTCTTGATCTATGCCAACTCAACAAACACCATCGGAGACACCTGTAGAGCACCTTTATAATCCCCCAGTTACGTTGTGACGTTTGGTAGCACACAAAGTCTTCTTCTGGTATTCGGGAGTTGCATAATCTCATAGTCATAGGAACATGTATAAGTCATGGAGAAAGCAATAGTAGTAAACTAAACGATCAAGTGCTAAGCTAACGAAATGGGTCAAGTCAATCACATCATTCTCCTAATGATGTGATCCCGTTAATAAAATGCCAACTCATGTCTATGGCTAGGAAACTCAACCGTCTTTGATCAATGAGCTAGTCAAGTAGAGGCATAGTAGTGACACTATGTTTGTCTATGTATTCACAGATGTATTATGTTTCCGGTTAATACAATTCTAGCATGAATAATAAACATTTATCATAATATGAGGAAATAAATAATAACTTTATTATTGCCTCTAGGCATATTTCCTTCAAGGAGATCCACTCTATTTTCCATGTCAGGTGTAGCATAAAAAAATAGAAGGCTATCATCTGCAAAAAGGAGATAATTTACCTGGGGGGCACCAGCTGCCACACCGTAATGCCCTGAATCCTCTCATTTGACCGCATAGATTTCAGCAAACAGGAGAGGCCTTCAGTGGCCAATAAGAACAAATACAGCGATATCGGGTCACCCTGTCTTAGACCTCCAGGGGGCGTAAACTCCTCTTGCTTCTCTCCATTGAAGATGACTGAAAACGAAATGGAAGTGACACACCTCATCACTATCTTTGTCAACCGTGGGCTGATTCCCAACTTAAGCATAACTCTCTCCAGATAGTTCCACTCAAGTATATCGTATGCTTTCATCATGTCAAGTTTTAGAGCACAAAATCTGTTTCCCTTCAACTTGTTTCTCTTCATGTAGTGCAGGCACTCGTATGCCGAGATAAAATTGTCGGTAATGACTAATGAGACGTCCTGGTACAAATGCTGATGCTACCTCTTGAGCATGCGTTGGTTTTCCCTTGAAGATGAAAGGGTGATGCAACAAAGTAGCGTAAGTATTTCCCTCAGTTTTTGAGAACCAAGGTCTCAATCCAGTAGGAGATAACACACAAGTCACCTAGTACCTGCACAAACAATGAAGAACCTCGCAACCAATGCGATAAAGGTGTTGTTAATCCCTTCACGGTCACTTGCGAAAGTGAGAACTGATAAAGATAGTAAAATAAATATTTTTGGTATTTTTGTTGTATAGATTGGAAAGTAAAGATTGCAAAATAGTAAACTAGATGCGATAATAAAAAGAGATGCAGTATAATAAGGAAGAGACCCCGGGGCCATAGGTTTCACTAGTGGCTTCTCTCATGATAGCATGTATTACGGTGGGTGAACAAATTACTGCCGAGCAATTGATAGAAGAGCACATAATTATGAGAATATCTAGGCAATGATTATGAACATAGGCATCACATCCGTGTTAAGTAGACCGAAACGATTCTGCATCTACTACTATTACTCCACACATCGACCGCTATCCAACATGCATCTAGAGTATTAAGTTCATAAGAACAGAGTAATGTTTTAGGCAAGATGACATGATGTAGAGGGATAAACTCAAGCAATATGATATAAACCCCATCTTTTTATCCTCGATGGCAACATTAATACAATATGTGCCTTGCTGCCCCTACTATCACTAGGAAAGGACACCGCAAGATTGAACCCAAAGCTAAGCACTTCTCCCATTGCAAGAAAGATCAATCTAGTAGGCCAAACTAAACCGATAATTAGAAGAGACTTGCAAAGATATCAAATCATGCATATAAGAATTCAGAGAAGAACCAAATATTGTTCATAGATAAACTTGATCATAAATCCACAATTCATTGGATCTCGGCAAACACACTGGAAAAAGTATTACATCAAATAGATCTCCAAGAACATCGAGGAGAACTTTGTATTGAGAACCAAAGAGAGAGAAGAAGCCATCTAGCTAATAACTATGGACCCGAAGGTCTGTGGTAAACTACTCACACATCATCGGAGAGGCTATGGTGTTGATGTAGAAGCCCTCCGTGATCGAATCCCCCTCCGGAAGATCGCCGGAAAAGGCCCCAAGATGGGATCTCACATGTACAGAAGGTTGCGGTGGTGGAAAAGTGGTTTCGTGGCTCCCCCTGATGTTTCTAGGGTATAAGAGTATATATAGGCGAAAGAAGTGAGTCGGTGGAGCTTCGTGGGGCCCGCGAGGGTGGGGGGCACGCCCCTTGCCTCGTGCAAGCTTCACCGAGTTCCAGACTTCTACTCCAAGTCTCTTGGTTTGAGTTTGTTCCAAGAAATATCCTCACGAAGGTTTCGTTCCGTTTGGATTCCGTTTGATATTCCTTTTCTACGAAACACTGAAATAGGCAAAAAAAACAGAAACTGACACTGGGCCTCCGGTTAATAGGTTAGTCCCAAAAATAATATAAAAGAGCATATAAAAGGCATTAAACATCCAAAACAGATAATATAATAGCATGGAACAATCAAAAATTATAGATACGTTGGAGACGTATTAAGCATCCCCAAGCTTAATTCATGCTCATCCTCGAGTAGGTAAATGATAAAAACAGAATTTTTGATGTGGAATGCTACCTAGCATAATTTTCAATGTAATTTTCTTTATTGTGGCATGAATGTTCAGATCCAAAAGATTCAAGACAAAAGTTTAGTATTGACATAAAAATAATAATACTTCAAGCATATTCTCAAAATAACATAGCCAAAGAAAGCTCATCCCTACAAAATCATATAGTTTGGCCATGCTTCATCTCCGTCACACAAAATGCTCCCATCATGCACAACCCTGATGACAAGCCAAGCAATTGTTTCATACTTAGCCTTTTCAAACTTTTCAACTTTTACGCAATATATGAGCGCGAGCCATGGACATAGCACTATAGGTGGAATAGAATGGTGGTTGTGGAGAAGACAAAAGGGAGGAAGATAGTCTCACATCAACTAGGCGTATTAATGGGCTATGGAGATGCCTATCGATAGATATCAATGTGAGTGAGTAGGGATTGCCATGCAACGGATGCACTAGAGCTATATGTGTATGAAAGCTCAACAAAAGAAACTAAGTGGGTGTGCATCCAACTTGCTTGCTCACGAAGACCTAGGGCAATTTGAGGAAGCCCATCATTGGAATATACAAGCCAAGTTCTATAATGTAAAATTCCCACTAGTATATGAAAGTGACAACATAAGAGACTCTCTATCACGAAGATCATGGTGCTACTTTGAAGCACAAGTGTGGAAAAAGGATAGTAACATTGCCCCTTCTCTCTTTTTCTCTCATTTATTTTTTAGTTTTTTTGTTTGGGCCTTCTCTTTTTTATGGCCTCTTTTTTTCGTCCGAAGTCTCATCCTGACTTGTGGGGGAATCATAGTCTCCATCATCCTTTCCTCACATGGGACAATGCTCTAATAATGAAGATCATCACACTTTTTTTACTCACAACTAGATACTAAGAACAAAATATGACTCTATGTGAATGCCTCCGGTGGTGTACCGGGATGTGCAATGAATCAAGAGTGACATGTATAAAAAATTATGAATGGTGGCCATGCCACAAATACGATGTCAACTACATGATCATGCAAAGTAATATGACTATGATGAAGCATGTCATAATAAACGGAATGGTGGAAAGTTGCATGGCAATATATCTCGGAATGGCTATGGAAATGCCATAATAGGTAGGTATGGTGGCTGTTTTGAGGAAGCTAGATGATGGGTTTATGGTACCAGCGAAAGTTGCGTGGCACAAGAGAGGCTAGCAATGGTGGAGGGGTGAGAGTGCGTATAATCCATGAACTCAACATTAGTCATAAAGAACTAACATACTTATTGCAAAAATCTACAAGTCATCAAAACTAGGCACTACGCGCATGCTCCTAGAGGGATAAATTGATAGGAAAAGACCATCGCTCGTCCCCGACCGCCACTCATAAGGAAGGCACTCAAACAACACCTCATGCTTCAAATTTGTCACACAAGGTTACCATACGTGCATGCTACGAGACTTGCAAACCCCAACACAAGTATTTCTCAATTTCACAATTACTCAACTAGCACGACTCTAATATTACCATCTTTATATCTCAAAACAATTATCAAGTATCAAACCATTCAATGCACCCTATATGAAAGTTTTTATTATACTCATCTTGAATGCCCATCATATTAGGACTAATTTCATAACCAAATCAAATTACCATGCTGTTCTAAAAGACTCTCAAAATAATATAAGTGAAGCATGAGAGATCAATAATTTCTATAAAATAAAACCACCACTGTGCTCTAAAAAGATATAAGTGAAGCACTAGAGCAAAATTATCTAGCTCAAAAGATATAAGTGAAGCACATAGAGTATTCTAATAAATTCCAATTCATGTGTGTCTCTCCCAAAAGGTGTGACAACAAGGATGATCGTGGTAAACTAAAAAGCAAAGACTCAAATCATACAAGACGCTCTGAGGGAGTCCTGGATTAGGGGGTGTCCGGATAGCCGAACTATAACCTTTGGCCGGACTCTCGGACTATTAAGATACAAGATTGAAGACTTCGTCCCGTGTCCGGATGGGACTTTCCTTGGCGTGGAAGGAAAGCTTGGAAATACGGATATGTAGATCTCCTCCCATTGTAACCGACTCTGTGTAACCCTAGCCCTCTCTGGTGTCTATATAAACCGGAGGGTTTTAGTCCGTAGGACAAACAGACAATCATACCATAGGCTAGCTTCTAGGGTTTAGCCTCTTTGATCTTGTGGTAGATCTACTCTTGTACTACCCATATCATCAATATTAATCAAGCAGGACGTAGGGTTTTACCTCCATCAAGAGGGCCCGAACCTGGGTAAAACATTGTGTCCCTTGCCTCCTGTTACCATCCGGCCTAGACGCACAGTTCGGGACCCCTACCCGAGATCCGCCGGTTTTGACACCGACATTGGTGCTTTCATTGAGAGTTCCTCTGTGTCGTCACCTTTAGGCCTGATGGCTCCTCCGATCATCAACAACGACGCGGTCCAGGGTGAGACCTTTCTCCCCGGACAGATCTTCGTGTTCGGCGGCTTTGCACTGCGGGCTAATTCGCTTGGCCATCTGGAGCAGATTGAAAGCTACGCCCCTGGCCATCAGGTCAAATTTGGAAGTTTGAACTACACGGCCGACATCCACAGAGACTTGATCTTCGATGGATTCGAGCCACAGCCGGGCGCGTCGCACTGTCACGATGGGTATGACCTAGCTCTGTCGCCGAATAGTACCCTAGAGGCCGCACCCGCATCAGCTCCGACCCTTAGCTTGGAGCCAACTGCGCCGATCGAGGACGGGTGGATAGACACCGCCTCGGTGGCTGCAGTCTCAACGGCGATCAAGCCAAACACCAACCTCATCCTCTGCGAAGCCCGTGACTCCAAGGTGCCGGACTCTTTTCCGGACTCCGAACCTTTCGCGCCCCTGCCAATCGAATCCGATTGGGCGCCGATCATGGAATTCACCGCCGCGGATATCTTTCAGCACTCGCCCTGCGGTGACATTCTGAATTCACTAAGGTCTCTCTCTTTGTCAGGAGAGCCCTGGACGGACTATGGCCAACAGGATTGGGATGCGGACGACGAAGAAATTTGACGCCCACCCACCACCCACTTCGTAGCCACTGTCGATGATCTAACCGACATGCTCGACTTCGACTCCGAAGACATCGACGGTATGGACGACGATGTAGGAGACGAACATGAACCAGCGCCTATAGGGCACTGGAAAGCCACCTCGTCATATGACATATATATGGTGGATACACCCAAAGAAGGCAATAGCGACGGAACAATGGGGGACGACCCCTCCAAGAAGCAACCCAAGCGCCAGCGTCAGCGGCGCCGCTCTAAGTCCCGCGAAAGCAAAAATGGTGATGCCGGCACGGGAGATAATAACACCCCGGACAGTGCCGAAGACAATTCCCTCCAGCAAGATTCAGCGCAGGAGGATGGAGAAGCCAGCCCCCCTGAGAGAGCGGCAGACAAAGAAGAAGAGGATGATAATTACATGCCTCCCTCCGAAGACGAGGCAAGCCTCGGCGATGACGAATTTGTCGTGCCTAAGGATCCCGTCGAACAAGAGCACTTTAAGCGCAGGCTTATGGCCACGACGAGTAGCCTTAAGAAAAAACAGCAACAACTTAGAGCTGATCAAGACTTGCTAGCCGACAGATGGACGGAAGTCCTTGCGGCCGAGGAATACGAACTCGAACGCCCCTCCAAGAGCTACCCAAAGTGCAGGTTGCTACCCTGTTTAGAGGAGGAAGCACTTAAGCCTACATCACCAGCGCATGATGCGGCTGACCGGCCACCTCACGGCCGTGACAGAGAGTCCTCCCGGCCCTCCACTCAAGCCGCACCCCGGCGTCGCTCAAAAAATACCAAGGCACGGGGAAATGCGCTAGACTTGCGAGATATGTTGGAAGACAGGGCAAGGCAAACAAGATCGATCTACGGATCGCGCGGGCGCCCCACGACACGAGACGATAACCGTCACGCCATATACAGTAAATCCGGCTGGGCCGAACACAGCAAACAAAGCTCATTTGAGCTACGTCGTGATATAGCCCAGTACAGAGGTGCCGCACACCCACTATGCTTCACAGATGAAGTAATGGATCATCAAATCCCAGAGGGTTTCAAACCCGTAAATATTGAATCATAGATCCTGCGGTATGGATCGAGGACTATCTCCTTCATATCCACATGGCCCGTGGCGATGATCTACACGCCATCAAATACCTCCCACTCAAGCTTAAAGGACCAGCTCGGCATTGGCTTAACAGCCTGCCAGCAGAATCAATTGGTTGTTGAGAGGACCTGGAAGCCGCATTCCTCGACAATTTCTAGGGCACTCATGTGCGACCAGACGCCGATGACCTGAGCCACATAATTCAGCAGCCAGAAGAATCTACCAGACAATTCTGGACACAGTTTCTAACCAAGAAAAATCAAATCGTCGACTGTCCGGACGCAGAGGCCCTAGCAGCCTTCAAGCATAACATCCGTGATGAGTGGCTTGCCCGGCACCTTGGACAGGAAAAGCCGAAATCTATGGCAGCCCTCACGACACTCATGACCCCCTTTTGCGTGGGAGAAGACAGCTGGCTAGCTCGTAGCAATAACATGACCAAGAGCCCTGGTAATTCGGATACCAAGGACAGGCAGGTCGCGTCGCAACAAGCACAAGCGCCGCATTAATAGCGACAACGCTAAAGATACGACAGTTAATGCTGGATTCAGAGGCTCTAAGCCCGGTCAGCGAAAAAAGCCATTTAAGAGGAACACTCCGGGCCCGTCCAGTTTGGACCGTATACTCGATAGCTCGTGCCAGATACATGGCACCCCCGAAAAACCAGCCAATCACACCAACAGGGATTGTTGGGTGTTCAAGCAGGCCGGCAAGTTAAATGCCGAAAACAGAGACAAGGGGCTGCACAGCGATGAGGACGAAGAGCCCCGGCCGTCGAACAATAGTGGACAGAAGGGCTTCCCCCCACAAATGCAGACGGTGAACATGATATACGCAACCCACATCCCCAAAAGGGAGCGGAAGCGTGCACTCAGGGACGTATACGCGCTGGAGCCAGTCGCCCCAAAGTTCAACCCATGGTCCTCCTGCCCGATCACTTTTGATCAAAGGGACCACCCCACTAGCATCCGCGATGGCGGATTCGCCGCATTGGTTCTAGACCCAATCATTGACGGATTTCACCTCACTAGAGTCCTTATGGACGGCGGCAGTAGCCTGAACCTGCTTTATCAGGATACAGTGCAGAAAATGGGCATAGATCCCTCAAGGATTAAACGCACAAAAATGACCTTTAAAGGCGTCATACCAGGTGTAGAGGCCAACTATACAGGCTCAGTTACACTTGAGGTGGTCTTCGGATCCCCGGATAATTTCCGAAGCGAGGAGTTAATCTTCGACATAGTCCCGTTCCGCAGTGGCTATCACGCACTACTCGGATGAACCACATTTGCAAAGTTTAATGCGGTGCCGCACTATGCATATCTCAAGCTCAAGATGCCAGGCCCTCGAGGAGTCATTACGGTCAATGGAAACACCGAACGCTCTCTCCGAACGGAGGAGCACACGGCGGCCCTCGCAGCGGAAGTACAAAGCAGCCTCTCAAGGCAATTCTCCAGTCCGGCTATTAAACGTCCGGACACCGTCAAGTGCGCCCGGAGTAACCTACAACAAGACCGCCTGGCACATTCCGAGCAAGCGTAGCAATACGGCCCCAACCCCAGCCCTCGCGAAACTGCGAAATCAGTACTATGCGTACATAACTACGCTCTGAAAATACCATGGGCACAGGGGAGGGGCACGACCACGGCACGCCCAAAAATGCGGCTCAACCGCACTAGGGGCTCTTGATTTTGTCATTATTTCCTACTTTCAGGACTCCATTCTTCGGAAGGCCTGTCCAGCAGTACAACCGCCAAACACACGATGCAACAACCAAGGAGGCAGAAAGCTACGTCGAATTCCCAGGTGGTCTCTATAACGAGCAAAATACCTGTCTTACATACCGTCTCGTAGCTCACCCCTGGAGAGGGACATGTCAAATAGTCCCATCTCTTGCTTATCGCACTATTTGTATTGTTCTGCTTTCACAACAGCCTTTTAAAATAAACAATGCTTAGCTTCAGCTTATTATTGCATTCTTTATTCATTTCTTTTTCAATACATATGTTCAGTTATGACATTTAGCACCCGTACACTTTGGTACGGTCCATACGCCAGGGGCTCAAGCACCCCATAATACGGCGTGAGAAGTCCAAACACTTTCACAAAGTGCGGCCCTCCGAACTTATAGCATTATATGCATCAGCTCCGAATCATGTCTTTGGTCAATAGTTGGGTTTGCCTGGCTCCCATGTTTTGGTACCTTACGTTCCGCTATATCGGCTAAGGTAGCGCTGGGAGAACTACTGCGATTGTGCCCCGGTTGAGCTGGGCTAAGCACCTTAGTAGAGAAAGCTAAAACTGACTGTCATGATAGGGCGAGAGCTGGTCGCTGTTCGGGAGGTTTCAAGTCCGTAAAGACTTATGCCGCTTAGAGAGAGGAGTCGGCTTTGTCCGGCCTAGGCGTGTATAGCGCCCCGAACTCGGTCTTCCGAACACTAGGGGCTTCGCTGAAATTTAAAATTATAGAATTCTCTGGCTAAGTGAGAGTGATAATGCATTATAATCCGATTGCCTTGTTCGTTGTGCTGAGCACCTCCCTTGAAGGACCCAAGAATGGGAAAAAGAGTGCTCAGGTTTATCTCGAACACCCCAGCACTCGTGGCATGGGGGCAGAAGCCGACGATTCGCCATCTCTCAGACTCGATAAACGACCACATAGAAGGTAATATTTTAAATTAAAACAAGCGTTGCATACCGCATATGAACAAGTTTTCAGCGCACAGGATAAAACAAACAAGTTCACTCAAATATTACATCTTTGGAACATTCTTCCGCCACAAGGCGGGCGCCCTTCATGACGCCCTCATAATACATCTCGGGGTGGCGATGCTCCTTGCCCTGTGGTGGCCCGTCCTTCACAAGCTTCTCCGCATCCATCTTGCCCCAGTGCACTTTAGCACGGGCAAGCGCCCTACGGGCACCTTCGATGCAGACAGAGGGCTTGACGACTTCAAGCCACGTACAGGCATCCACCAGCCGCCTCACCAGCCCGAAGTAGCTCTCAGGCAGGGCCTCTCCAGGCCACAGCCGAACTATAAGGCCCTTCATGGCCTGTTCGGCCACCTTATGGAGCTCGACCAGTTGCTTCAGCTGGTCGCTCAAGGGCACCAAGTGTTCGGCCTCAGCATACTGAGACCAGAACACCTTCTCCGTCGAGCTGCCCTCCTCGGCCCGGTAGAAGGCGGCGGCATCTGACACGCTACGGGGCAAATCTGCGAATGCTCCTGGAGAGCTCTGGATTCGGGTAAGTAACAAGTAATTCACTTTCACGTGCTTGCTTTGCATAAAGAATGCCTTACCCGCCGCTATCTTCTTCATCGCCTCAACTTCCTGGAGGGCTTTTCGGGCTTCGGCCTTGGCAGACTTGGCGCTTTCAAGGGCCGCCGCGAGCTCGGACTCTCGCGTCTTTGAGTCAAGCTCCAAACTCTCATGTTTTTTCATGAGAGTCTGGAGATCTTGCTGCACCTCGCCAACCCGCGCCTCATGTTTCTCCCGCTCGGTGCGCTCCGTGGCCACCTTCTTTTCGGCCTCGGAAATCGCTTGCTTAAGGGTCGCCACCTCAGTCGTGGCCCCTAGGACACCAATAGCGATCCCGTCATTTTTTGCAACTGCATCTTTTTAAATATACTCCACAAGGTATTACTTACCTTCTTTTTCCTCGAACTCCTTTTTAGCAAGGCCGAGCTCTTGCTCAGACCGCTCGAGGCTTTGCTTCAGCGCATCCACCTCCGCAGTCAGTGCGGCAGAGGCCAGCAGCGAAGCCTGCATACGCATATCTATCTATCTATCTATCTATCTATCTATCTATCTATCTATCTATACCTATACTAATTACAGACTCCCAAAAAATTACCACGTTAATCAGTAATTAGGAACCGCTCATCTGGTGGGACCGAGTTATTACGGTCCAGATTAATCCATATATTTGGAATTCCCACATTAACCAACGAAAATAAAAAAGATGAAAAACTAGCCTGCGATATCCCTAGGGGACAGATTTTTTTAATAGTAGGAATTATAATGGTTCATATTAATAAAAAGGAAGCCTTCATGTCACGTACAACATCCTAAGAGTTCGGACATTAGGGAGCCAAATTATACTTAACGTCCTGATTAATAGAAGTGTCCCTGCCACCTACGTCTTCCCATATATACATGCAGATAATGTTTTGATTAAAAGAAGTCTCTTTGTCACCAATGACTATTCCCATTATACATACAAATAGTTAATCCTCATGTACGTCAGAAAATAATTAATCATCATGCAACCAAGGCCTAGAGGATAACATCTAGAAAAACCAAGACGAGAAGCTTCAATGCCTTCGTGGTCGCAGGCGATGATATATTGTCAGCTGTTAAAGGCCTGCATGCGCCACGCCTCGCTGCAATAAGCTGCTGCTAGCCGCTGTTCTGTTGCTAGCCATCGCCATGAAATTCTATGGCTGTGATGAGATCCTGCGCTCGCAAGATGGTCTTGCCGCTGCAGCCGTACGTGACATGCTGTTGCGTGTATACATGCTCTCATTGCTGCCGCTGTGTGGGTTTCACGTGATCTAGCTACCAATCAGAGAAACACAGAGATCTCAAGTCGATGGAAGAGGCTACAACCAGGTGCAGCCAACGGCAGCAAGCTGCACAAATTTCTTCTTGAAGAATTTAATTGAAAGAGAGGTTACTACAGCCAATAGGAAGAGATGAAGGCAACATCCAATGAAACCAGAGAAAAAGACAAGGGAAGGAAGAGAAATAGTGAGCTTGCTATGGAAGAATATTCCATGTTGCCCAGGTAAACCATAGTTGTTATTATTTCGAAAGTAGATATGTGGCTGTAATTTAATTGTAAAACTGCAATTAAACAGTGTGTAATCTGAAATTAAGGCAACGGTAAAAGTTGTGGGATTAGTGGTAAGCTTTCCAGTGGCACCAGTTTTGTTCGATTCTGATTTATGGCTTGCAAGCTACGACCAAAAATCTAATACTGGCATTGCGTTTTTTGTAAGAACATATTACTGTTTAGCCAATATTCCATCAAATTTGAGGAAGAATCATATTATGTTTAAAGCAAGAAAATTTTAGGTATTTCCTCTAGATACTATAGTTGGTATCATTTCAGATGTTTGGATAAGCATATTAATAGGTAAAAAGATAATATTAAAGGGTTCGCCAAGGAACACTTATGTAGTATATTTTTGTGTGACAATCTTTGAATAGTTTCTGATTGGAGTTTGCCTCGCAGGTTTGGATAGATGCAATGCGAGGTTATTCCTTCCAATGGTCACCCTGGGAATGTGTATATATGAATGTTTCCTTTAAGAAATACTGTAACGTCAATGCTATTTTTACAACCATATAAAAATGATTTTTTTTGCAAATTAGGATGCTCGATTATTTTAAAAAACACAAAGGACACTCGGCATTCCGTCAAAGACAAATACCAAATTTTCATTGTCTCAGCGCCTCACTCAGAGGTGTTGGATACATCTTCTCTCAAGAAAAAGGTGTCGTCTATATCAAGTCCAATAGCTCTGTCATACATGCATATAGATATAAAACATGCATTCATGTTGAGGTATGTAATCATTTGGCATCCTTAATACCGTAGCAGCAGGCTGCATGAATATGCATTTCCCTCAAAACATTTATATCATTAACTGAAATATTTGTCAGTTGCTCAACGAAGTACACACATCAGGTACAAGTTCGTCAAGCTACGTGCTGGAGGAAGGAGACAAAAACACGTGTTTTTGCACCCTCCTATGGATGTTGCACGTACCATAGCTAACTCTGGAGCACCATCGATACTACAAGACAGACGATTATGAATCATCACATGATATGCAGTCCGTAAGAGTCTCCTTCGGCCGCCATAGAAAAAAAACATGATCACCAACTGAATAGGTTCATAATGATAGGAATTGGTAATAGTTAAAAAATTGCACTCTACGTTTTCCATCAAAATTTAAATTTTCTAACTCTTTATGTTTTCTAATATTTAACTTTGATCACTACTTTTGCGTGAACATATATACAAACAATAAACTATGGAAAAGTTATGCCATGCATGTACTTCACGGTCAATTAATCTAATAAAACTAATTACACCAATGCAATCAACTTAAATATTTGTTACAATTATGGTTGTAAAAGGGAAGTTTGGCATCCAACTACCTAAAACATTTTCTACTTTAAAACATATCAAGGTATTAATTTCTGGCTCATTCACAAAACAAGAATTGATGTTTCTTTTTTTATATTATTGCTAGGAGTAACAATGAAAACCAACATAATACTCTACGATTCTTGCAAGATAACTTAATATATTCTCGCAAAAAAAGAAAAACATATGTCATGTAAAGTGCAGATGTATAAGGTGTTTTGTTTAGAGAGACTTATAACATGTGTAAAGAAGACTTACTGGAATGTGCTACTTTATGCATAAATATAGCAATTTAAAAGCAGCGTTTATTCTAAAGACACTGTTTGCGTCTCATACTACTTATAGGTTTCTTTTAATTTTGATTCAAAAAATATAATTTAGAATAAAAAATCAAGCAACGTGAAAATATTCCAGGAATGACAAACTATAATTTCAAAAACTTATTTGGGTTGTAAGTAAAGTACTATTTAAGTATTTCCATTCCACATATTTGAAAATTGTGCTGACCCGGGGATACATGCATACACAGAACCAACTTAATGGTCGCATTTATCAGGAAGGAATGACACATGGTGGATTTATCTTCTCATTTTGGCCACATTGTGGATGTTTCCCTACAACTTTATAACTGCCACTCTATAGATAAAAAATAATTTATCTAAATTGATGGCATATAGTCGTCAAAAGGCTTCACTTCATCATGTTGATAGTAAGAAAAGTGTATAGTATTTGTACATCTTATCTAGCCCCATAAAGTTAAGTATGGTATTGACACAATAGAGCTGTAGGATTAAATAGATGATTCATTTTTATGAGAAATTTATAAAATAGTGCATATAGTAGCAGGAAAAGGTGATGCTACAGGATATGCTTTATGAAGAATTATTTGCGGCCGAGCACAAAGGATGATGATCTACTATCAAAACATGAGTTTACAGAAGAAATATGAGTTGTATCAAAGTCCCTTGAAGGGGTCACACTTTACTCAGGTCAACAAAGAACGGTAGTCAGTGTTTTGTCTTATGTGCACTGAATTCACTTGGAAGAACATTTTTCCTTGAATATACGTAGATGAAGTTTATGTACTACTAGGAAAAAGCTTTAGATCACGTCCAAAAAAAGAAAGGGTTTCAGATGTAATGATGTAAGCAACTAAAAATCATTACAAATTATAGCTTCCACATTGATGCACTTGAATACATAAATGGAATAGAAATCTAACAAATATATTAAAGTCAAGAATAAAACTAGGTTAAAGTTGTGACGATCAAATGCATCAAAATGAATTTGAGAACTCAAATATGTTCCTTATATATTTATATGCATAAACTATGCATATGGAAAATATAGTGATGTACTCCCTCTGATCACAAATAGCCTGCCAAAACGTCTTACATTTGTGAATAGAGGGAGTAGCAAATTCAACATATAAATAGGACACACAGCAAATAAGAACAATGGATCAATATCATAGGTATTATTTATATATATATTCTATATTCTAGCCCATGCGGATGCACGGGTTGGCGACTAGTTGACTTAATTATGTTAGACTCATGCGAATGTTGTTAGATCCTCTATTCGGCTTTTCTTTCCGAACGCCAAACAGAGCATCAGGGGCTACTGTCTATGCGGTAATATTTTCACATATTTTTCACATACCTCAAAGCCTGTTAGCAGGCTGGCACAGGCTTCAGTCAGCCCGCTTTTGGTGGACTGAACCTTCTGGATCACCGCATTCATAATAGTGCGGTGCTCCTCGTCGATGGAGGCGCCGTTAAGCACCTCCAGCAAATTATCCGGTGCCTCCGGTTGAACGGAGGTCACCGGCGTCGTAGGCTTGCCCTTCTTACTAGGGGGCCGCCTGCCGGACTCCGGAACCATTGAAGGTTCCGGTGCGGTGTCCGGCCCAGGGCCGGACTTGGAGCCCTTGGGGTTTTTTCCCCTTTGCGCCTGGAGTCCGGGATGTCGCCTTGCGGCGCCTCCAGGACCACCTCCTCCTGGCTTGGAACCTCTTCGGACAGCACCTCGGCGTCGTCCGTAGGGCGGGGGGAGGTAGCGGTCGGAAGTGAAAAACTATTCACATCCGACGAATCCAGGGAGCTGCTCGACGACACGTCGAGCCGAGCTTTGGGCGGACTGCATAATTATATTCGGCGTCAGGAGAAGCTGTGCAATAAAGGAACGCCATGAGTCACTCAGGTATCCGAATACTTACGATTTTGCCAGGGGCTTGGCCCTGAGCGGCCACTCCTCTTCGCCGTCGTCGGTGTTGGTGGAGTAGTCCGTAGGAAGGGTCCTCCCTTTCTTGGACCCTCCGGCCTCCCCAGTTGGGGCGGCCTTCCTTTTCTTTTCTCCCCCTGCTGGGGAAGAAACCTCTCTTTCCTCCTCCTCGTCTTCGTGGGAGGAGTGCGCCTCGGAGTCATCGGACAATGAGTCCGACTCCATCGGGCGCCGGGAACTCTTTCGGGTTCCCGTGGCCTTCTTCTTGGCCTTCTTCTCCGGCACCACGTAAGGTGCCGGAACCAGCAGCTCCGCCAAGCGGGCGTCCGCTGGGTCTTCGGGCAAAGGAGCCGGACAGTTGATCTGTTCGGCCGTCCTCTGCTAGTCCTGTCAAAGGCATGGGGGCTTAGATCCCGCATAGAGTCAAACTATGAAAGATAAATATCCTGTAAGAGGTAAAAACAGCTTACCGCATTGGCTTGACGCTGCGCGTTGAATCCGCGATCCTCGGTAGCGGATGCGGGAGCCTCGGCGCCCTTGAATAGCACCTTCCAGGAATCTTTGTACGTTGTGTCGAAGAGCCTGCTCAGAGTTCAGTGCTGGGCCGGGTTGAACTCCCACAAGCTAAAA
Organism: Triticum dicoccoides; assembly: GCF_002162155.2. Taxonomy (NCBI): domain Eukaryota; kingdom Viridiplantae; phylum Streptophyta; class Magnoliopsida; order Poales; family Poaceae; genus Triticum; species Triticum dicoccoides. Next base: position 113,671,047 of record NC_041392.1, on the reverse strand, counting down.
TCCCGCTGTTGGCACGGGAGCATCCGGCGGATGAGCATGACCTGGACTACGTTAGCAAGTTTAAGCTTCTTGCTCACCAGGTTTTGGACGCATGTTTGGAGTCCGGTCAGCTCTCCTTTTTTACCCCACGACAGGCCCTTCTCTTTCTAGGAGGTGAGCCGCGTAGGGATTCCAGATCGGAACTCGGGGGCTGCGACCCATTCAGGGTCACGCGGCTCGGTGATGTAGAACCACCCCGATTGCCACCCCTTTATGGTCTCCACGAAGGAGCCCTGGAGCCATAGGACGTTGGGCATCTTGCCCACCATGGTGCCTCCGCACTCCGCCTGGCGACCGTCCACTACCTTCGGCTTGACATTGAAGGTCTTCAGCCATAGGCCGAAGTGGGGCTGGATGCAGAGGAAGGCCTCGCACACGACGATGAACGCCAAGATGTTGAGGATGAAGTTCGGGGCCAGATCGTGGAAGTCCAGGCCGTAGTAGAACATGAGTCCCCGGACAAATGGGTGGAGAGGGAAGCCTAGTCCGTGGAGGAAATGGGTGAGGAACACCAGCCTCTCATGGGGCCTGGGGGTGGGGATGAGCTGCCCCTCATCTGGGAGCCGGTGCGCGATGTCGTCAGACAAGTACCCGGCTTGCCTCAGCTTCTTGACGTGTCCCTCCGTAACGGAGGAGACCATCTACTTGCCTCCCGCTCCGGACATGGCTGGAGAAGGTTGAGGTGGGGAATGCGGACTTGGGCGCTGGAGCTTGAGTGTGCGAAAATGGATGAGCAAAGGAGGAAGAAGGCGTGGATGGAAAGGAGGATTCTTATCCCCTTATATGGGCGGACGAAGCTATGCGTCCCCACCAGCCTGGTAAAACTCGCTTATCTCCCAAGCGCCATAATCAATGGCGCGATTGGGTTACCCACGCCCGTATTGATGAGAATCCCGGGATAAGGGGACACGATCTCTACTTCGACAAGACGTGCCAAGGAAACCGCCTCGCAAAACGCGCTGAGGTGGGACAGTAAAAACGGTTCAAATAAAGGCTTGACTGTGGCGTGAGGACACGCTACAGAATACGTCAGCAGATTAGATTTGTGTCAATATTATTCTCTCTACGATAGTATGTGGAACTTATTTTGCAGAGCTGGACACTATCCTTGTGTTCAAAATCTTCTATGAAGTATTCGGAGGAGGAACCCGCCTTGCAATGCCGAAGACAATCTGCGCGCCGAACTCGTCGTCATTGAAGCCTGGTTCAGGGGCTACTGAGGGAGTCCTGGATTAGGGGGTGTCCGGATAGCCGGACTATAACCTTTGGCCGGACTCTCGGACTATTAAGATACAAGATTGAAGACTTCGTCCCGTGTCCGGATGGGACTTTCCTTGGCGTGGAAGGCAAGCTTGGCAATACGGATATGTAGATCTCCTACCATTGTAACCGACTCTGTGTAACCCTAGCCCTCTCCAGTGTCTATATAAACCGGAGGGTTTTAGTCCGTAGGACGAATAGACAATCATACCATAGGCTAGCTTCTAGGGTTTAGCCTCTTTGATCTCGTGGTAGATCTAATCTTGTACTACCCATATCATCAATATTAATCAAGTCGGACGTAGGGTTTTACCTCCATCAAGAGGGGCCAAACCTGGGTAAAACATTGTGTCCCCTGCCTCCTGTTACCATCCGGCCTAGACGCACAGTTCAGGACCCCCTACCCGAGATCCTCCGGTTTTGACACCGACATGCTCCAACCAAAACACAGATCATGTGGTGAATAAAAATACAGCCTCAAGTAAAGTTACCGATAGACGAAGACGAAAGAGGGGATGCCTTCCGGGGCATCCCCAAGCTTAGGCTCTTGGTTGTCCTTGAATTTTACCTTGGGGTGCCATGGGCATCCCCAAGCTTAGGCTCTTGCCACTCCTTATTCCAAAATCCATCAAATCTTTACCCAAAAACTTGAAAACTTCACAACACAAAACTCAACAAAAAATTTCATGAGCTCTGTTAGTATAAGAAAACAAACCACCACTTTAATGTACTGTAATTAACTCATTCTTTATTTATATTGGTGTTAAACCTACTATATTCCAACTTCTCTATGGTTCATACCCCCCGATACTAGCCATAATTCATCAAAATAAGCAAACAACACACGAAAAACAGAATCTGTCAAAACAGAATAGTCTATAACAATCTGGAGGTTTTGAATACTTCTGTAACACCAAATTTTTTGAATAATTAAGACGACCGAAATAATTTGTATATTGATCTACTGCAGTTGGAATTGGTATTTTTATCGCTCTCTGGTAAAAAATGGAAATTATTTTCGTGAGCGCATACTTTTTGTTTTTTCAGCAATATCAAACAACAATCACCCAAGAAGATCCTAAAGGCTTTACTTGGCACAAACACTAATTAAAATATAAAAAACACAACCATAACAGAGGCTAGACAAATTATTTATTAATAAACAGGTACAAAAAGTAAAGAACAAAAATAAAATTGGGTTGCCTCCCGACCAGCGCTATCGTTTAACGCCCATAGCTAGGCATAAAAGCAAGAATAGATCTAGGTATTGTCATCTTTGGTATGCAATCCATAAGTGGCTCTCATAATTGATTCATAAGGCAATTTAATTTTCTTTCTAGGAAAGTGTTCCATGCGTTTCCTTAACGGAAATTAGAATCTAACATTTCCTTCTTTCATGTCAATAATTGCACCAATCGTTCTAAGGAAAGGTCTACCAAGAATAATAGGACATGTAGGATTGCAATCTATATCAAGAACGATGAAATATATGGGCACATAATTCCTATTTGCAACAATAAGAACATCATTAATCCTTTCTATAGGTTTCTTAATGGTGGAATCCACAAGGTGCAAATTTGAAGAACAATCATCAAATTCACGGAAACCTAACACATCACACAAAGTTTTTGGAATCGTGGAAACACTACCACCCAAATCACACAAAGCATATCATTCATAATATTTAATCTTAATCTTGATAGTAGGTTCCCACTCATAATAAAGTTTTCTAGGAATAGAAACTTCTAGTTCAAGCTTTTCTTCATGAGATTGCATTACAGCATCAACGATATGTATAGTAAAAGCTTTATTTTGATCATAAGCATGAGGAGAATTTAACATGGATTGCAACAAGGAAATACCATCTATCAAAGTGCAATTATCATAATTAAATTTCTTGAAATCCAAAATAGTGGGTTCATTGCTATGTAAAGTTTTGACCTCTTCAATCACACTTTTATTAATTTTAGCATCAAGGTCTAAAAACTCCGAATCATTGGGACACGTTTTAACTAAAGTTGACTCATCTCCAGTCCCATACTTATCAGAATTCATATTGGAAAACAAAGATTTAATAGGATACACATCAATCACTTTTAGATCTTCATCATTATTATCATGAAAACTAGAAGAACACGCTTTCACAAAGCAATCTTTTTAGCACGCATCCTAGCGGTTCTTTCCTTGCACTCATCAATGGAAATTCTCATGGCTTTGAGAGACTCATTGATGTCATGCTTAGGTGGATTAGATCTAAGTTTCAAAGAATCAACATCAAGAGAAATTCTATCCACGTTCCTAGCCAACTCATTAATCTTAAGCAATTTTTCTTCAACCAAAGCATTGAAATTCTTTTGCGAACTCATAAATTCTTTAACACTATTCTCAAAATCAGAGGGCATCTTATTAAAATTTCCATAAAAGTTTTTGTAGGAATTACCATAATTATTAGAAAATGGCCTAGAATTAAAATTTCCTCTATATGCATTGTTACCAAAATTGTTCCTACCAACAAAATTCACATCCATAGATTCATTATTATTCTTAGTCAAAGTGGACAAAGGCATATCATTAGGATCAGAAGAAACACTCTTATTAGCAAACAATTTCATAATTTCATCCATCTTTCCACTTGACGGTGTCCTGGGCTAGGGGGTACTCACCACGTCGTCTCCCGATCTATTAGATTGGGACGAGGACCCCCGTGGCCGTATACTCATGGGCCAGTTCGGACGGCTACCACATACAAAGAAGATTCCACAAGACTTGGTGATCAAGACAAGGACTTCTCCCCACCAGCGTATTCGGCTAGGACTCTTGTTATCCTAGGCCTCCGGTGCATTATATAAACCGAGGCCAGGCTAGTCGATAGAGATACAACATATACAACAATCATACCATAGGCTAGCTTCTAGGGCTTAGCCTCCTTGATCTCGTGGTAGATCTACTCTTGTACTACCCATATCATCAATATTAATCAAGCAGGAGTAGGGTTTTACCTCCATCGAGAGGGCCCGAACCTGGGTAAAAACATCGTGTCCCTTGTCTCCTGTTACCATCCGCCTAGACGCACAGTTCGGGACCCCCTACCCGAGATCCGCCGGTTTTGACACCGACATTGGTGCTTTCATTGAGAGTTCCGCTGTGTGATTGACAAAAGGATCGATGGCTCGCCGGCAGATCAACTGCGACTTCGGCGTCTCCGTCACCAGTTCGACTGGTCACCTTGGTTCGACCAAGAATTACGCCCCGTGTTCGGATCACCATGTTCGGACGAGGGCCTTCATCAAACATCAACTCCGATCTCTATCAAGATCACAGAGGAATCATCTATGGAGCTCGGGGGCTCAACATCAACATTGCCCTCAAGCGACTGTGCTGTTTTTTTGGACAGCGAACTCGTATCTGTCGCCACCACCTCCTCGAGTATCGCTTTGACGAACGCTTTGGTGGAATTGTGCAGAATTGATTCTACAACAACCCTGGAAAATTTCGTCGAGTTCCGATGGAGGAATCTCTGGCAATCCACGATATACCGGAGCCTTGTCAAATCTGGACGGGAATTTGGATGAGTTTAGGGCGTGATGTCCAGCTTCTAGCTCGGACGTCCTTTGGAAGATCCAACCATTGATCGGCTGTGGAATTCCTATATCTACCACCTCTCAAAATTTCGGCTCGATCCGACCGTCCAAACTCCGGGAACCTTCCGATTAGTGCATCACTTTTCAGATCTGTTTTCTGCGCGAAAACGAATCCGACCCGAGTTCATCTTTTTTATGAACAGGATTTCGGACATCCCTTTTGAAGGAAGTTTTGTATGGGGTATTGTGTTTTGTTCCCGAACACATCCCACTAACTGTAAGATCTTTTGAACATGATCTTCAACATCATGCTGGTGTTAAACCAGTCCGGCAATATTACTCCACGGCTGCCGACCTGCGCTAGACACGTCGTCGCTTTGTCGAGCCGAGCTCAACTTCTTCGGATCATCATCTCGGCAAGCCGAACAAGAGCCCGGCATCGCGAATGATAAATCATCACTAACATCACCGCCCCACGGATTACACGGAGCGGGCATACCGGCATCGCCGCACGGTCGCTTCATCAAGTCGGCATCGACCACGTCACGACCTGCATCGACAGGGCCGCACTATTGCTTCTTCAAGCTGGTGTCCATCACACCGACCTACTTCGACTCATCGGCTGACATCGAGGCTTTGACATATCGGCTGGACCGGGGGCTTCGCCATCTCTTAATCAACCTACTCCGGACACTTCGGCGTCACTAGCCGACCAGCTCCGTCACGTTAGCTGGGCCGAGGGCTTTGCCTCGGTGAGTCAACCTTTACCAGCATTGCCATCCCGCCGTTTTATCGCCCATCAGGCAATGGGTGTGCGGAGCGGGTCCCAATTTTAGGAATCACCTTCCTTCGGATTGCTACAACAAATAAACCAGGTGCTATTAATCCCAGTATTTTTTGCTTGTTTGGGTTCATTTTTCCCAAGGAATTATTACTCTGGTTTGTCCGTCATATGTACACAGGTCTATCAAATGGTGGCTGCATTAACGACAGTCACATGGTGGTTCGGTCAGTTTCCGTACATAGTCCGGCGAACGCCGCACTCGGAGCTCGGACCGACCTGCGAATTCAGGCTTTGCCACGCCTTTACCGCATCACGCCGACGCCCTGCATCGACTTGACTTCGGCGCCAGGCCATATTTCTTTTTCTACTCACTCTGCATAAATTATTTATTATGCAACGATTTTTTTAATTATCATTATTACTATTATCTCCGGTTTGCACTATTTTCTGTGCACAGGAAAATGATCCGGGGACTTCGGCGTCACTCTGCCGGTCTGCATTGATCGTGCTATGTCACCACTTCTGCGTGTCAAGCTCTCCGCTCCGCCACCTCGGGACCGGCTTGAGGGATGGAACCTTGCCCCGCATCAAGCTCGGACCGCGTCATCAATACCGAACACATTAACCAGCTAAGTCGCTTTCATGCTCAAAGCTTTAATTTCTAACTTGCGTTCGGTTCGACCAAGCATTATACTTTTTTGGAAAAAAGTTGAATTTCCTTGTCCAAACTTTGTTTGTGACGCATAAATTCAAATACCCCGTTTACTTGGGGGCTTCCTTTATGAAGCTTTTCCTGTTGCATATGATTATACTTGTATGACTTTGTTCCTTGTTCGTGTATTACGCCACAATATGCACCACATTGACTTGCGATTTGCAAGCTGGGTTGCCTCGCTCCTGTGTTTACCCCTACGTTCCCGATTTTTCAGCTAGGGAGTAAAGGGAGCACCTTTGCGATTGTCACGATCGGGTCACCCGAGCCGGACCTCAGACTGGGTGAAGCCGAAAGCTAGCGCTCTTATAGTTATTCAATGATGGTCGGCACACAACGGAACTCATGAGTACAAAAAATCTATTGCACAAGTCTCATAATAACAATGAGCACCGAAGAAAGGTATCAGTGGGGGTACTATTTTCTTCGAAGATGCTTCTTACTCTTCGCAGTAATATAGCATAAGTTCCCTGAGCGCGCTTTGTCTGTTACAGCCTTATGGCCTGATTGCCTGGTTATTGGAAACACCATCGATATTCTCGACCGATGGAGTACATAACACTTTTCGGTCCTTAACCGAAGAGGGAGAAGCCGATGGTCGGTTAAGACGCGTTTAAAGTTCGGTTGAACATAGATATGATATAAGTACTTCGGTACATGCAATCATTCTTCTACCCAAGTCACTTGGGGGCTCTTAAGTTTATTTGAGCCGTTTTATAATAAGTGTTCTTCTTCTCAGTCGTTGCAAAGTTCTATTATTATTATTTATCACTCCTTTTTTCGACACGAGTGTGCGGTCACTAGCCGGGGAGCCTAATTTCTCTCTCAAAGCCGCTAGAGTTTAGTTTGCTAAACTGGCCTAATGAGAAGTACTCCGCCCTCGGGATAGGAGGTTGAAGCCGTAGGCTGACCCGCTCGAAGTCTTGAGATAGGATGTGTCATGTTAAAGGACGACATAAGCACTTCTTTTTTCTAAGACCAATTTTCGGATTGGCACCGAACACTTGATCTTGTTCGGACGTCATGTTTTTACTGAAGTTTCTTGGTTTTCCAAGCTTTTTGGCACTTTTAAACTATTTATGCTTTTCCAGCATTAGTCTCGCAGTGCAACGCCGGACACCTTTAGGGATTCGGCAAAAACATTCTCAGATATTGCTATATATGCATCGGTTTCGAATTGTGTCTTCGGTCAATAGTTGGGTTGCCCGGCTCCTGCACTTGCTTCCTACGTTCCGTTTTGTTTGGCTAGGCGTGCAAAGGGAGAACCACTGCGATTGTGCTTCCAGCTCACATGGTTAAGCACCTTAGTGGAGAAAGCCAAAAACTGACTGTCACAATAAGCGTAAACTGGTCAGCAATCCGATGACTATGATGGGCCATTCATAACATTGGCCGAAGTGTTTACGGCTTGACCTTGACTATCGCCGAACACTACCGGGGGCTATTAACTGGCCTCCCAAACTAAATCCTCGATATTTTGCTCTTACATTCGAGCTGAGGTTTCATGATCATGCTTAGCATGACAACCCAAAGAAAGGAACCGATAGCGGGACTATTTTCTTTGGAATACATTTCTTCTGTTAAACAGTAATATAACATATCTCTCTGCGTACCTTTGTTTATAAAACCGTGTGGCCAGATTGCCTTGTTTGTCGTAAATATTTGCCCTCATAAATGCTTTATAAAGTAGGACAAACACTCCTCGGCTACTGGCCAAAGAGGTGGAAGCCGATGGTCGGTCAACAAAGTTTTGTACAATGCGGATCCGTGCATTAATGACGTAAAGTACTTGGATACATAGAGTCATTACACATAATTTGTGATTTTACTATGGATATTGATCCTTAATTCGGCCACCTGTACCCGCATTAAGGCTCGGGGGCTACTGGGCTTCGGGCTTATTATTTACAAATATTAAAGGGGCACATCGATCCCCTGATCTGGTGTTGCCACCCGACCAGTGTCTCGGGGGCTACTGCATTGCTTGTCCAATGCAGAAAATTTTATGTGCAATATAGTTTCTGAGGAGATTTTGATCCTTAGGTTGGTCGGCCGCACCCAACCTGAGTCTTGAGGACTGAGCACGCCGCTTTTGTGTCCCGAAGTATTCTGCCGAGCTAGGACTTGATCCTCAGGCCGATTTTGCAAATCAACCTGAGTCTCAGCGGCTACTGGGATCAGCGGTCTTATGTCATCCTTCATGTGCATCTCGGGTTTTAGACCGATACACACCTTGAGGGCTACTGGCTATATATCTCGGCAGAGAATAAATTGCACCAATAAAAAATATTGACAAAAAATCGGCCCATAGTCGGGGTGGTGCACCACCTCGGAAGCAGTCCGGCATAAAGCTCGGGCGCTAGTGGCTGGCTCCATAGAGGGCATTTCTGGCATTAAGCTCGACTAAACTCCTTCAACTTTTTTGAACCAAGGTGATATGACACCTCGGATATAGTCCGGCATTGGAGCCTGGACACAGTCCGGCGTTGGAGCTCGGATATATTTCGGTGTTGGAGCTCGGATATACAGTCCGACGTTGGAGCTTGGATACATAGTCCGGCATTGGAGCTCGGATACATTCCGGCGCTAGAGCTGGGAAGCGGTCCGACGTTGGTGCTCGGTTGCAAAAGATACCTCGAATGCAGTCCGGCGTTGGAGCTCGGACGCAAGAGGACCCTGCCTCCCGGGAACAACTTCAAACCCGAGGTGTGGCATAAAAATAAACAAGGCATTGATAAAGGCCGGAAACTTAAAGGGGCTCCTCGTATACCCGACATGTAAACTCGTCGAATGCATTTCGGCGATCCTCAAGATCGAAGATAAAGAAGATTTGTTGAACCAGTTTTCAAGACCGGCAACCGAAGATGAAGAACAGTTCGGAAGAATCAAGGAGCGTCCCTAACTTGAAGACCGGTTCAGGGGGCTACTGACGGTGTCCTGGGCTAGGGGGTACTCACCACATCGTCTCCCGATCTATTAGATTGGGCCGAGGACCCCCGTGGCCGTATACTCATGGGCCAGTTCGGACGACTACCGCATACAAGGAAGATTCCACAAGACTTGGCGATCAAGACCAGGACTTCTCCCCACCAGCGTATTCGGCTAGGACTCTTGTTATCCTAGGCCTCCAGTGCATTATATAAACCGAGGCCAGGCTAGTCGATAGAGATACAACATATACAACAATCATACCATAGGCTAGCTTCTAGGGTTTAGCCTCCTTGATCTCGTGGTAGATCTACTCTTGTACTATCCATATCATCAATATTAATCAAGCAGGAGTAGGGTTTTACCTCCATCGAGAGGGCCCGAACCTGGGTAAAAACATCGTGTCCCTTGTCTCCTGTTACCATCCGCCTAGACGCATAGTTCGGGACCCCCTACCCGAGATCCGCCGGTTTTGACACCGACACCACTCAAAACATTAATCTCTTCAATCACATGAACTTTTTTACTAGTGGATCTTTCGGTCTGCCATTGAGAATAATTAACCATAATATTATCTAGGAGTTTAGTACCTTATCCTAAAGTGATTTCCATAAAAAAGCCTCCCGCGGCCGAATCTAAAAGATTTCTAGAAGCAAAATTCAATCCGGCATAAGAATTTTGTATAATCATCCATAAATTCAAACCATGAGTAGGGCAATTACATATCATTAATTTCGTCCTCTCCCAAGCTTATGCAACATGCTCATGATCAAGTTGCTTAAAATTCATAATATCGTTTCTAAGAGAGATGATCTTAGCGGGGGAAAAATACTTAGAGATAAAAGCATCTTTGCACTTATTCCATGAATCAATACTATTTTTAGGCAAAGAAGAGAACCAAGTTTTAGCACAATCTCTAAGAGAAAACGGAAATAACTTCAATTTAACAATATCATTATCCACATCTTTCTTCTTTTGCATATCACACAAATCAACAAAGTTGTTTAGATGTGTAGCGACATCTTCACTAGGAAGGCTAGAAAATTGATCTTTCAGGACAAGATTCAACAAAGCAGCATTAATTTCACAAGATTCAACATCGGTAATAGGAGCAATCGGAGTGCTAATAAAATCATTGTTGTTGGTATTGGAAAAGTCACATAATTTAGTATTATCTTGAGCCATCGTGACAAACAGTCAATCCAACATGCAATCACACAAGAAGCAAGAGAAAACAAGCAAACAGAAAAGGGGCGAATAAAATGGCAAAGGTGAAGTGGGGGAGAGGAAACGGGAGGCAAATGGAGAATAATGTAAGGCGAGGGAGAAGAGTTTATGATGGGTACTTGGTATGTCTTGACTTGAGCATAGATCTCCCCGACAACGGCGCCAGAAATCCTTCTTGCTACCTCTTGAGCATGTGTTGGTTTTCCCTTGAAGAGGAAAGGGTGATGCAGCAAAGTAGCGTAAGTATTTCCCTCAAATTTTGAGAACCAAGGTATCAATCCAGTAGGAGATAACACGGAAGTCACCTAGTACCTGCACAAACAATTAAGAACCTTGCAACCAACGCGATAAAGGGGTTGTCAATCCCTTCACGGTCACTTGCGAAAGTGAGATATGATAAAGATAGTAAAATAAATATTTTTGGTATTTTTGTTGTATAGATTGGAAAGTAAAGATTGCAAAATAGTAAACTAGATGCGATAATAGAAAGAGATGCAATGTAATAAGGAAGAGACCCCGGGGCCATAGGTTTCACTAGTGGCTTCTCTCGTGATAGCATGTACTACGGTGGGTGAACAAATTACTGCCGAGCAATTGATAGAAGAGTGCATAATTATGAGAATATCTAGCCAATGATTATGAACATAGGCATCACGTCCGTGTTAAGTAGACCGAAACGATTCTGCATCTACTACTATTAATCCACACATCGACCGCTATCCAACATGCATCTAGAGTATTAAGTCCATAAGAACAGAGTAATGCTTTAGGCAAGATGACATGATGTAGAGGAATAAACTCAAGCAATATGATATAAACCCCATCTTTTTATCCTCGATGGCAACAATACAATATGTGCCTTGCTGCCCCTACCGTCACTGGGAAAGGACACCGCAAGATTGAACCCAAAGCTAAGTAATTCTCCATTGCAAGAAAGATCAATCTAGTAGGCCAAACTAAACCGATAATTCGAAGAGACTTGCAAAGATATCAAATCATGCATATAAGAATTCAGAGAAAAACCAAATATTGTTCATAGATAAACTTGATCATAAATCCACAATTCATCGTATCTCGGCAAACACACCGGAAAAAGTATTACATCAAATGGATCTCCAAGAACACTGAGGAGAACTTTGTATTGAGAACCAAAGAGAAAGAAGAAGTCATCTAGCTAATAACTATGGACCCGAAGGTCTATGGTAAACTACTCACACATCATCGGAGAGGCTATGGTGTTGATGTAGAAGCCCTCCGTGATTGAATCCCCCTCCCGCAGATTGCCGGAAAAGGCCCCAGATGGGATCTCATGGGTACAGAAGGTTGCAGCGGTGGAAAAGTGGTTTCGTGGCTCCCCCTGATGTTTTTAGGGTATAAGAGTATATATAGGCGAAAGAAGTACGTCGGTGGAGCTCCGTGGGGCCCACGATGGTGGGGGCGCGCCTACCCCCCTAGACGCGCCCCCTGCCTCGTGGAAGCTTCACGGAGTTCCAGACTTCTACTCCAAGTCTCCTGGTTTGCGTTTGTTCCAAGAAAGATCCTTGAGAAGGTTTCATTCCGTTTGATATTCCTTTTCTACGAAACACTAAAATAGGAAAAAAATAGAAACTGGCACTGGGCCTCCGGTTAATAGGTTAGTCCCAAAAATAATATAAAATAACATATAAAAGCCCATTAAACATCCAAAATAGATAATATAATAGCATGGAACAATAAAAAATTATAGATATGTTGGAGACGTATCAGCCGACTGTTCCTCAGAGATGATGTCAGGGAGAATGAGCTTGAGCTGGTTAGCCAACACCTTTGACGCGATCTTAAAGATCACATTACAGAGGCTAATCGGTTGAAACTGTGCTAAATTTTTTGGACTAGCAATCTTGGGAATAAGAACGCTAAACATTTTGTTTATCTCCTCTGGGGAATCCTCTCCATTCAGAACTTGAAGCACCATAGCAGTAACCTCATCACCACACATCTCCCAGTGCCGCTGAAAAAAGTGTGCCGGGAAGCCGTCCAACCCAGGAGCCTTTGTGGGGATCATCTAGAACAAAGTCGTTTTTACCTCAGCCTTGCTATACTCTGCATTAAGAGTGGTGTTCATTGCAGCATCAACCCTGGTTGGTATGTGTGTGTGATACGTCTCCATCGTATCTATAATTTTTTATTGTTCCATGCCAATATTATCCAACTTTCATATACTTTTGGCAACTTTCTATACTATTTTTGGGACTAACATATTGATCCAGTGCCCAGTGCCAGTTCCTGTTTGTTGCATGTTTTTTGTTTCGTAGAATATCCATATCAAACGGAGTCCAAACAGAATAAAAACTAACAGAGTTTTTTTGAATATATATGATCTTTGGGAAGAAGAATCCACGTGAGACGATGCTTGAGGGGCCCACGAGGTAGGGGACACGCCCTAGGAGGCAGGCGCGCCCCTGACCCTCATGGCCACCCCGTAAGGCGGTTGATGCCCTTCTTTCGCCGCAAGAAAGCTAATTTCCGGATAGACATCGTGTCAAAATTTCAGCCCAATCGGAGTTACGGATCTCCGGGAATATAAGAAACGGTGAAAGGGAAGAATCTGAGAACGCAGAAACAGAGAGAGACAGATCCAATCTCGGAGGGGCTCTCGCCCCTGCCACGCCATGGAGGCCAAGGACCAGAGGGGAAACCATTCTCCCATCTAGGGAGGAGGTTAAGGAAGAAGAAGAAGAAGAAGGGGGCCCTCTCCCCCTTGCTTCCGGTGGCGCCGGAGTGCCACCAGGGGCCATCATCATCACCGCAATCTTCACCAACAACTTCACCACCATCATCACCAACTCTTCCCCCCTCTATGCAGCGGTGTAACCTCTCTCTTACCCGCTGTAATCTCTACTTAAACATGGTGCTCAACTCTATATATTATTTCCCTATGATGTATGGCTATCCTATGATGTTTGAGTAGATCCGTTTTGTCCTAATGGCTATTTGATGATCAAGATTGGTTTGAGTTGCATGTTTTATTATTGGTGCTGTCCTATGGTGCTCTCCGTGTCGCGCAAGCGTGATGGATCCCCGCTGTAGGGTGTTGCAATATGTTTATGATTTGCTTATGGTGGGTGGCGTGAGTGAACAGAAGCACATACCCGAGTAAGTAGGTTGTTTGCGTATGGGATAAAGAGGACTTGATGCATTAATGCTATGGTTGGGTTTTACCTTAATGATCTTTAGTAGTTGCGGATGCTTGCTAGAGTTCCAATCATAAGTGCATATGATCCAAGTAGAGAAAGTATGTTAGCTTATGCCTCTCCCTCAAATAAAATTGCAATAATGATTACCGGTCTAGTTATCGATTGCCTAGGGACAAATAACTTTTTCATAACAAAAAGCTCTTTACTAAAATTAACTTAGTTGTGTCTTTATCTAAACAGCCCCTACTTTCTATTTACTTGCTCTTTATTACCTCGCAAACCTATCCAACAACACCTACAAAGTACTTCTAGTTTCATACTTGTTCTAGGTAAAGCGAACGTCAAGCGTACGTAGAGTTGTATCGGTGGTCGATAGAACTTGAGGGAATATTTGTTCTACCTTTAGCTTCTCGTTGGGTTCGACACTCTTACTTATCGAAAGAGGCTACAATTGATCCCCTATACTTGTGGGTTATCAAGACCTTTTTCTGGCACCGTTGCCGGGGAGCAATAGCGTGGGGTGAATATTCTTGTGTGTGCTTGTTTGCTTTATCACTAAGTAATTTTTATTTGCTGTTCTTAGTTGTTCTCTATCTTTAGTTATGGATATGGAACACGAAATACCAAAAAAATTAGGTGTACTTTCTGCTCATGGAGACGGGGAACCTCCTAAAACCCTGGATGCTGGTTATGTGAAAGATATTATGTACTACTTCAATAATCGTGAGAAAACCCCATTTAATTATGTAATGGGAGTAACGTTGGATCAACGTGAATACTTTAGGGATTATCGCTTGACACAAAAAGGGAAACTATTATGGGATCAAATTCATATATTGAAGTGGTATGCTTGGCAATTATGCGTGAGTTATGATTATACTTGTTGCTCTAGGATGAAGGCTCCACACCTTCCCTTTTCATGCAAATTCAATGATAATAAAACCTTAGCTTCTTATGCTAATGGTATATATGATTACTATGATGTGGAACAAATAGAAGAATTTGTTGCTTTTATGGGTGCTTATGAAATTGAATCTATGTGTAAAGAGTTTGAAGATTTTGATGATGCTATTTATAGATCTGAAAATTTAGCTATCCTCAAATATTGCTATGATAATTATGAATACAATTCCGAAATTAATGCACTTATTGAGAAAGTCTCCGCTGTCCAAGAAGAGACTAATATTTTGCAGGAGTCTATGGAAGAAGAAATTGATGAAACTGTGAGCTCATTGGATGAAAAATATGAGGAAGAGAGTGAAGAACAAAAGGAGGAAGAGCGGATTGATCACCCGTGGCCACCTTCTAATGAGAGTAACTCTTCAACTCATACATTGTTTAATTTCCCTTCGTGCTTACCGGAGGATGAATGCTATGATAATTGCTATGATCCCGTCGATTCTTTTGAAATATCCCTTTTTGACGATGCTTGCTATGCTTGTGGCCAAGATGCCAATATGAATTATGCTTATGGAGATGAACTTGATATAGTTCCTTATGTAAAACATGAAATTGTTGCTATTGCACCCACACATGATAGTCCTATTATCTTTTTGAATTCTCCCAATTACACTATATCGGAGAAGTTTGCTTTTATTAAGGATTATATTGATGGGTTGCCTTTTACCGTTGCACATGATGTTTTTGATAGATATAATATGCATGTGCTTGCTGCTCCTACTTGCAATTATTATGAGAGAGGAACTATATCTCCACCTCTCTATGTTTCCAACACGAAAAAATTGCAAGAAACTGTTTATACTATGCATTGGCCTTTACTATGTGTGCATGAATTGTTCTTTTATGACATGCCGATGCATAGGAAGAGAGTTAGACTTCGTCATTGCTTGATATATGTTACTTTGTGCTCACTACTAAATTACAAATCATTGTTGATTCAAATTGGCTTTGATATACCTTGGGATCTGGGTGGATTCACTACTTGAGCACTATATGCCTAGCTTAATGGCTTTAAAGAAAGTGCTGCCAGGGAGACAACCCGGAAGTTTTAGAGAGTCATTTATTTCTGTTGAGTGCTTTCATATAGTTTAAAAACAACAAAAATAAAGAGGGGAACCCAAAACTTTTTCTAAAAGAAAAGTGAAAGTGAGAGAGACGAGCATTGTGAAAGTGGGGGCCGTCCTTGAACTTTGTTCATTCCCATGGGAACTTTGTGAATCTTAATTATGGAAACCTTTCAACAAAAATAATTATCCCCTTGTAAAATTCCATTGTATTATAAAAATAATGTGCCAAGGTTTGTCTTCTGGATGTTTACATTTGCTTGATGGTTTGTATGGTGCAGGATAGAAACTTTGGCTGTAGTGCACGATTTTACATTTTTTGCTGGAACGTCAAATGGTTCTGATTCTTTTTTAACTGTCTTCCTATAATTTTTTTTTTATTTTTCCTAATTTTGGAAGAATTGTTCAAGTACCATAAGTATGGTGAATATTCAGATTTCGACAGATTGTTCTGTTTTTGACAGATTCTGTTTTTGATGCATAGTTTGCTTGTTTTGATGAAACTATCAATTTATATCAGTGGATTAAGCCATGAAAAAGTTATATTAAAGTAGAAAAAATGAAAAAACAAAATATGAATTGGTTTGCAACAGTACTTAGAGTAGTGATTTGCTTTATTATACTAACGGATCTTACTGAGTTTTCTGTTGAAGTTTTGTGTGGATGAAGTGTTCGATGATCGAGAAGGTCTCGATGTGAGAAGAAGGAAGAGAGGCAAGAGCTCAAGCTTGGGGATTCCTGAGGCACCCCAAGTAAATATTCAAGGAGACTCAAGCGTCTAAGCTTGGGGATGCTGGGAAGGCATCCCCTCTTTCTTCAACAAGTATCGGTATGTTTTCAGATTCGTTTCGTTCATGCGATATGTGCAATCTTGGAGCGTCTTTTGCATTTAGCTTTCATTTTTCTTTTATGCACCATGCTGGTATGAGATAGTCCTTGGTTGATTTATAGAATGATCATTGCACTTCACTTATATCTTTTGAGTATGGCTTTATAGAATGCTTCATGTGCTTCACTTATATCATTTGAAGCTTGGATTGCCTGTTTCTCTTTACATATACAACCGCCATTTCTAGAATGCTCTTTTGCTTCACTTATACTTGTTAGAGCGTGGGTATATCTTTTGTAGAAAGAATTGAACTCTCTTGCTTCACTTATATCTATTTAGAGAGATGATAGGAACTGGTCATTCACATGGTTAGTCATAAAATCCTACATAAAACTTGTAGATCGCTGAATATGATATGTTTGATTCCTTGCAATAGTTTTGCGATATAAAGATGGTGATATTAGAGTCATGCTAGTGGGTAGTTGTGGATTGTAGAAATACTTGTGTAGAAGTTTGTGATTCCCGTAGCATGCACGTATGGTGAACCGTTATGTGATGAAGTCAGAGCATGATTTATTTATTGATTGTCTTCCTTATGAGTGGCGGTCGGGGACGAGCGATGGTCTTTTCCTACCAATCTATCCCCCTAGGAGCATGCGCGTAGTACTTTGTTTCGATAACTGATAGGCTTTTGCAATAAGTATGTGAGTTCTTTATGACTAATGTTGAGCCCATGGATTATATGCACTCTCACCCTTCCACCATTGCTAGCCTCTCTAGTACCGCGCAACTTTCGCCGGTACCATAAACCCACCATATACCTTCCTCAAAACATCCACCATACCTACCTATCATGGCATTTCCATAGCCATTCCGAGATATATTGCCATGCAACTTCCATCATCATCATATACATGACTTGAGCATTCATTGTCACATTGCTTTGCATGATCGTAAGATAGCTAGCATGATGTTTTCATGGCTTGTCCGTTTTTGGATGTCATTGCTACGCTAGATCATTGCACATCCCGGTACACCGCCGGAGGCATTCATATAGAGTCATATCTTTGTTCTAGATATCGAGTTGTAATATTGAGTTGTAAGTAAATAAAAGTGTGATGATCATCATTATTAGAGCATTGCCCCAGTGAGGAAAGGATGATGGAGACTATGATTCCTCCATAAGTCGGGATGAGACTCCGGACTTTACAAAAAAATAAAAGAGGCCAAAGAAGCCCAAAAAAAGAGGCTAAAGAAGCCCACCAAAAAAATAAAATAAAATAAAGCAAAAAATGAGAGAAAAAGAGAGAAGGGGCAGTGCTACTATCCTTTTTCCACACTTGTGGTTCAAAGTAGCACCATGTTCTTCATATAGAGAGTCTCTTGAGTTATCACTTTCATATACTAGTGGGAATTTTCATTATAGAACTTGGCTTGTATATTCCGATGATGGGCTTCCTCAAATGCCCGAGGTCTTCATGAGCAAGCAAGTTGGATGCACAGCCACTTAGTTTCAGTTAGAGCTTTCATACACTTATAGCTCTAGTGCATCCGTTGCATGGCAATCCCGACTCACTCACATTGATATCTATTGATGGGCATCTCCATAGCCCGTTGATACGCCTAGTTGATGTGAGACTATCTTCTCCTTTTTGTCTTCTCCACTATCATATTCTATTCCACCTATAGTGCTATGTCCATGGCCCATGCTCATGTATTGCGTGAAAGTTGAAAAGGTTTGAGAATGTCAAAAGTATGAAACAATTGCTTGGCTTGTCATCGGGGTTGTGCATGATGTGAATATTTTGTGTGGTGAAGATGGAGCATAGCCAGACTATATGATTTTGTAGGGATAACTTTCTTTGGCCATGTTATTTTGAAAAGACATGATTGCTTTATTAGTAGGCTTGAAGTATTATTGTTTTTATGTCAAATGATAGACTATTGCTTTGAATCACTCGTGTCTTAATATTCATGCCATGATTGTGATCAAGATTATGCTAGGTAGCATTCCACATCAAAAATTATCTTTTTTATCATTTACCTACTTGAGGACGAGCATGAATTAAGCTTGGGGATGCTGATACGTCTTCGTCGTATCTATAATTTTTGATTGTTCCATGCCAATATTATTCAACTTTCATATACTTTTGGCAACTTTCTATACTATTTTTGGGACTAACATATTGATCCAGTGCCCAGTGCCAGTTCCTGTTTGTTGCATGTTTTTTGTTTCGCAGAATATCCATATCAAACGGAGTCCAAACGGAATAAAAACTGACGAAGATTTTTTTGGAATATATATGATTTTTGGGAAGAAGAATCCACGCAAGACGATGCTCGAGGGGCCCACGAGGTAGGGGGGCGCGCCCTGGGAGGCAGGCGCGCCCCTGACCCTCGTGGCCACCCCGTATGGCGGTTGATGCCCTTCTTTCGCCGCAAGAAAGCTAATTTACGGATAGAGATCGTGTCAAAATTTCAGCCCAATCGGAGTTACGGATCTCCGGGAATATAAGAAACGGTGAAAGGGAAGAATCTAAGAACGCAGAAATAGAGAGAGACAGATCCAATCTCGGAGGGGCTCTCGCCCCTCCCACACCATGGAGGCAAGGACCAGAGGGGAAACCCTTCTCCCCATCTAGGGAGGAGGTTAAGGAAGAAGAAGAATAAGGGGCCCCCTCTCCCCCTTGCTTCCGGTGGCGCCGGAGTGCCACCGGGGGCCATCATCATCACCGCAATCTTCACCAACAACTTCACCACCATCATCACCAACTCTTCCCCCCTCTATGCAGCGGTGTAACCTCTCTCTTACCCGCTGTAATCTCTACTTAAACATGGTGCTGAACGCTATATATTATTTCCCTATGATGTATGGCTATCCTATGATGTTTGAGTAGATCCGTTTTGTCCTAATGGCTATTTGATGATCAAGATTGGTTTGAGTTGCATGTTTTATTATTGGTGTTGTCCTATGGTGCTCTCCGTGTCGCGCAAGCGTGAGGGATCCCCGCTGTAGGGTGTTGCAATATGTTTATGATTTGCTTATGGTGGGTGGCGTGAGTGAACAGAAGCAGAGACCCGAGTAAGTAGGTTGTTTGCGTATGGGATAAAGAGGACTTGATGCTTTAATGCTATGGTTGGGTTTTACCTTAATGATCTTTAGTAGTTGCGGATGCTTGCTAGAGTTCCAATCATAAGTGCATATGATCCAAGTAGAGAAAGTATGTTAGCTTATGCCTCTCCCTCAAATAAAATTGCAATAATGATTACCGGTCTAGTTATCGATTACCTAGGGACAAATAACTTTCTCGTAACAAAAAGCTCTTTATTAAAATTAACTTAGTTGTGTCTTTATCTAAACAGCCCCTATTTTTTATTTACTTGCTCTTTATTACCTTGCAAACCTATCCAGCAACACCTACAAAGTACTTCTAGTTTCATACTTGTTCTAGGTAAAGCGAACGTCAAGCGTACGTAGAGTTGTATCGGTGGTCGATAGAACTTGAGGGAATATTTGTTCTACCTTTAGCTCCTCGTTGGGTTCGACACTCTTACTTATCAAAAGAGGCTACAATTGATCCCCTATACTTGTGGGTTATCAGTGCGATAGAACCTCCTCAATCCCAATCGTATTCTCGGAAGCATACAGATTGCCGTAGAAATTTGTTGCCATATCGGCCATCTCATGCTCCTCTTTGCAAACTGAACCATCCGCATGCTGCAGATCGACTATATGGTTCTTTGATTTATGGGCGCTGGCTTTGTGGTGGAAAAATTCGTGTTGCTATCGCCTTCCGCAAGCCATTGGATGCGCGCCCACTGATGCCACATAATCTCCTCTCTTAAGCATAACTCCACCATCCGAGCTTCTATACTCTTCTCCTTGGCAGATGGCCCTGTACGGTTTGGAAGTGAACGCATCAACTGAAGTTTTTGGCCTAGAGACCTCAGTTCCAACCGGACCGCTCCAAAGGTGGTGCGGCCCCAACGTTGTAAGTGACTAGCAACAGTGGCCAGCTTATTGGATAATGCAGACATGGTCTGGGTTGGTCCCGCCGAGGTCCAGGCGTCGGCAAGAATACCTCCTAACCTTGAGTCACGCTCCCTCATACACTCATAGCGGAACTATTTCTGCTTCACACAAACATTAGTGTCAGCAAGTTCGGTATCGAGGAGTATAGGGCAGTGATCTGACTTTGCCGCTGTAAGGTGCTCAATAGTAGCAAAAGGAAAAAGAGCCGACCAACAGGCCGAAGCCAAAGCTCTGTCGAGACGAACTCAGCAATAGTGTCCGTCGGCCACCTTCTTTTCCTACGTCCGGTCCAAACCACGGTAACCCAGGTCGGCAAGTCCGCAAACATCCACATGATACTCAGAAAAGTTTTTTATTGCAACATCCAGGGAATTTTTCGAAAAGATACAAAGTCCGCCACTGCATCCACTACTACCAACTCCAAAGCTAAAATCATAACCTAACAAAAAACGAAGACCTTCAACATGACTCTTTTGCAACTGAGTTTCAACTAAACACAAGATAGCAGGCGAACTGATCTCCACTAGATCGCGGAGTTTGTGAACTGTCGCGGGATCACCAATCCCACGACAGTTCCAACTTAAGAGTTTCATTGGGCCTGGCGGTGCCCCGTCTCGGAGCCCGTCAATAACGCCGTCTTGTTCTTATTCTACTTCACTGGTGAATTTGATTTTCTAGCCTTCTTTGCTCCCCCCGTCACGTTCAACGGTGTCACCCTAGTTAGAGGTTTGTTCACTAGAACCCTTTCACGTACTCTGACATAATCTCCCTCATAAAAGAGCCTTGGAGAGAGTTGAGTTTCCTTAACCCGACAAATGTGTCATGCTAGTTGATCCACTACCTCATATTTCCTGTATAACTCTGGTATATTGTGGATCCGAGCCCACACATATAGGCCATTGAAGACATAGGAGGTTGGTTCCCGCTTGCCATCGTAATCTTCGATGAGTATTCCCATCCCTCTAAACAGCCAAGGTCCTCCATGAACAACCTTCTTCCAATCCCCCAAGCAAAACATCTGGAAGATATAAAGATTCTTACCAGCCTCCCTATACTTGGGCACGTGCGCTAGCCCCCAAACTGACTTCATGGTTTCAAACATCGCCGATGAGCTAAAAGGCCTGGTCGTGTTTACCTTTTCGATCGCTAACCACCTTGCATCTGCTTCGTACTTCTTCATATCTTCCTCTCCCACAACCACGTCATCCAACTCAACGTGAGATCGAGGTGTTGCAGCATCTCTTCCAGATTCTTCCCCTTCCATCCCGTAGAAGACAAACCCACTTCAGCCGCCATCTAGGGTTTTCCCCGTCGATTGTGGTCCAAACAATGGTTGAAGCCGTGCGATCCTCTCTGCTGAGACCCAGCCGCAGGCCAGGGCGGGCAGCTCGGCGAGATCAGACCGACGGACGGCAAAGATCTCTAGGCGGCGAACGAGCGCCACCAGAGGCGAAAACCCTAAACTCGAGGGTAAATTTGGATAGATTGTGTGTCAAAATAAAAATTCACAAAAAAGTCTATTTTAGCTTTTGTGCCACTGGGCTTGCCCTAGATTGGGCTATGAGCGGGAGGAACAGAGAGGCTCCACCGGAAAAGCCTCACCCGAATGGACCGGCCAATTCTACGGCCCGTTGATCCTATTAAAACATGCTCATCATTGTCAAAATAAAATTCTCAAAAAGTCTATTTTAAAATAAAAATTTCTGAAAAAATCTATTTCGAAATAAAAAATTGTGTCTATTATAAAATGACATGTTTCAAAGAAGATGTCCATGCATGGAAATAGATGGTTGTGGCTTCCGAAAAGGTATTCATATATCTAAAAAAACGTTCATTATTAATCAAATAAATGAAAGAAAATGGAAAATATGACAAGTGGTGAAATAAGACAAGGGATTGAAAAAACTGAGGATATAAAGGAAAATAGCATAAAATAAACTATACAAAATGAAAAAGACATAAAACCTTGCATGTTTACTTGGTCGGGTCCATGCTGCTAGAGGGGTATGTAGTGGCTTTGTATTCCCTGGAGTAGGATTTGCGGCGCTATGAACACGTATGTTCTTATTGACGGAAAGTTACGATGGCAACTTCTATTGATATCAAGTAACACTTACACTGCTCACAAGGTTACTTGTAAGAAACTAGGGGGTCATGAAGGACAAAATATGTTTACAATAGGGTTGAATAGGCAACTACACATTTTACCTTTCTTGGTTGATTTTGGTGATCATGGTATTGTGGTTCTCTAAAACACGCTAAGTGGATCACCTTTTATGACAAGACAAACAAGGTATCTAGCATGGGAACATGATAACTACAAAGTCAGAGACAAACGTATGTCCCCAAGTTCGCGCTCTTGAAAGGGGTGCTAATCTCTTTTGGAGAGGCGGGAGCCTAACAAAGCACTTCATGACATAAAAGGATCATCTTCTGTTTGTTGAGCTCAACCAAAAAATGCTTGAGCTCAGTCACTAAGTGGTAGACTTTATGGAAGCCTTTGAATCTTCACAAACTAACCCTGATAACGATGCCTAACAAAGCCCTGGAAGCTATCGGGCAACACCATTCAGCCTGTTAAATCCCCAAGAGTAACATGCAATGTGATGACCTCAAAGGGGATTCAAAATTAGTTTCGTTGAATCATTGATTTGGGTTCTCTTTCTTTTCTTTCAAGGGCACAAATGATTTAGGGCATGGGGGGGGGGGGAGTTTCTCAAGCTTTTGTGGGTCAATAATAGTTGAGTCTGCATGTGTGTATGTGTGTTTCACCGCCTCAACCCGTACCCCTTTATGAAGGAACATGTGGCTTATATGTGGCCCACTCAAAAATTTGCATGCTATATTTCATGTGACATGCTTCCACACAAACCTCCAGGCAAGTCCATAGTATACTGGACCCATTAGAGTCCCACCCCAAACTGCCATTTGGAGACCCAGGCCTCTCAGAGTTCTAGACCTCCAAATGAGTCCACTAGTTCTTGGACTCATGTGAAGCTCCATCCGGGGCCTCTGCTTGTGTCCTTTGGGTCACATAAAGAAACTTAACATACTTGGGATTATCATGTATTTTCCCTAAAGGATTTTTATCTTGTTCAGGGGTGTCTCCCACATTTTAGTTTATCATGAACCCCTCCCCCCCTCAATAGTCCGACTTTCTTACGACAACATCATATAAAAATATGATGATCCAAACTAGTCGGCTTTCTCCCTTTTTCTTGGGGGATCCCCAACTACACACTAATATGTCCATTTTGCATCATGCTTTTATATTGATATTTATTGCATTATGGGCTGTTATTACACATTATGTCACAATACTTATGCCTTTTCTCTCTTATTTTACAAGGTGTACATAAAGAGGGAGAATGCTGATACGTCTCCGTCGTATCTACTTTTGCAAACACTTTTGCCCTTGTTTTGGACTCTAACTTGCATGATTTGAAGGGAACTAACCCGGACTAACGCAGTTTTCAGCAGAATTGCCATGGTGTTATTTTTATGCAGAAATAAAAGTTCTCGGAATGACCTAAAAATCAACGGAGAATTATTTTGGAATAATTAAAATATATTGGAAGAAGAATCCACGTCAGGGGGGCCTCCACTTGTCCATGAGGGTGGGGGGCGCGCCCCCTGCCTCGTGGGCCCCCTGACGCTCCATCGACCTCAACCTTGACTCCATATATTCACTTTCGGGGAGAAAAAAACTAGAGAGAAGGATTCATCGCGTTTTACGATACGGAGCCGCCGCCAAGCCCTAAACTCTCCCGGGAGGGCTGATCTGGAGTCCGTTCGGGGCTCCGGAGAGGGGAATCCATCGCCATCGTCATCATCAACCTTCCTCCATCACCAATTTCTTGATGCTCACCGCCGTGTGTGAGTAATTCCATCGTAGGCTTGCTGGACGGTGATGGGTTGGATGAGATTTATCATGTAATCGAGTTAGTTTTGTTAGGGTTTGATCCCTAGTATCCACTATGTTCTGAGATTGATGTTGCTATGACTTTGCTATGCTTAATGCTTGTCACTAGGGCCCGAGTGCCATGATTTCAGATCTGAACCTATTATGTTTTCATGAATATATGTGAGTTCTTGATCCTATCTTGCAAGTCTATAGTCACCTATTATATGTTATGATCTGGCAACCCTGAAGTGACAATAATCGGGACCACTCCCGGTGATGACCGTAGTTTGAGGAGTTCATGTACTCACTATGTGTTAATGCTTTGATCCGGTACTGTATTAAAAGGAGGCCTTAATATCCCTTAGTTTCCAATAGGACCCCGCTGCCACGGGAGGGTAGGACAAAAGATGTCATGCAAGTTCTTTTCCATAAGCACGTATGACTATATTCGAAATACATGCCTAAATTACATTGATGAATTGGAGCTAGTTCTATGTCACCCTATGTTATAACTGTTGCATGAATGATCGCATCCAACATAATTCTCCATATATTGTTCTTCGCTTATTTACTTTTCCGCTGCTACTCTTAAAATTACTATAAAATACCAAAAATATTACTTTTGCTACCATTACCTTTTGCCACCGTTACCACTACTATCATATTACTTTGCTACTAAACACTTTGCTGCAGATATTAAGTTTCCAGGTGTGGTTGAATTGACAACTCAGGTGCTAATACTTGAGAATATTCTTTGGCTCCCCTTGTGTCGAATCAATAAATTTGGGTTGAATACTCTACCCTCGAAAACTGTTGCGACCCCCTATACTTGTGGGTTATCAAGAGTATTTTCCGGCGCCGTTGCCGGGGAGCATAGCTCTATTCTTTGAGTCACTTGGGATTTATATCTGTTTATCACTATGAAGAACTTGATAGATCCGAGAACCAAGATTTATCCCTCAACTACGAGGGGAGGTAAGGAACTGCCATCTAGCTCTGCACTTGATTCACCTTCTGTTTTGAGTAAGCTTGCGACACCTAAACCTGATTCGGTTATTAATTCTGATATGTCGCATGTTATTGATGATGCCACTTCTGCTATGCATGATACTTATGATGAAACTACTTCTATGCTTGATACTACTGTGCCACTTGGTGAATTTCTTGATGAACAACTTGCTAGGGCTAGAGAGAATGAAATTATTGAAACTGATAATATTGATGAAAGTGATGATGAAGATTCTCCCTAGATATGAATTGCCTATTGTTCCTGAGGGTTATGTTATGGATGAAGAAACTGCTAGAGACTTTCTTGCCTGCAATGATAGAAGTGATCTTAATTAAGAAACTAGCTAAGCTGAAAGAAAAATCTCTGAATGCTAGAATGAAATATGATCCTGCTTATGCTACTTCACCTATCTTTATTACTGATAAGGATTATGATTTCTCTGTCGATCCTGAGTTAATTACTTTGGTTGAATCTGATCCATTCTACGGCTATGAATCTGAAACTGTTGTGGCACATCTTACTAAATTAAATGATATAGCTACCCTGTTTACTAATGATGAGAAAACTCGCTACTATTATATCCTTAAATTATTTCTGTTCTCATTAAAGGGTGATGCTAAGATATGGTTTAATTCTCTTGATCCTGGTTGTGTGCGTAGTCCCTAGGATATGATTTACTATTTCTCTGCTAAATATTTCCCCGCTCATAAGAAACAAGCTGCTTTAAGGGAAATATATAATTTTGTGCAAATTGAAGAAGAGAGTCTCCCACAAGCTTGGAGAGGCTTCTCCAATTACTTAATGCTTTGCCTGATCATCCTCTCAAGAAAAATAAAATACTTGATATCTTTTATAATGGACTAACCGATACTTCCAGAGATTACCTGGATAGTTGTGTTGCTTGTGTTTTCAGGGAAAGAACTGTTGATCAAGCTGAATTGCTATTGAATAATATGTTGATTAATGAAAATAATTGGACACTTCCTGAACCAACTCCTAAGCCAACTCCAAAGAACAGGGGTATTCTATTTCTCAGTCCTGAAGATATGCAAGAGGCAAAGAAATCTATGAAAGAAAAAGGTATAAAAGCTGAAGATGTTAAGAATTTACCTCCTGTTGAAGAAATACATTGTCTTAATTTGCTGCCCATTGAAGAAATACATGGTCTTGATAATCCGACACAGGTAGTAAAGGTAAATTCTCTCTATAGATATGATAAAGCGGAAATCCCTCCTGCTAAGTTTGCTAGCCAATGTTTGGATGAATTTGACAACTTTATTGTTAAACAAGAAAATTTCAATGCTTATGTTGGTAGACAATTGAAACATAATGCTTATATGATTGAACACTTGAGTGATTATATGGCAAGTGTTAAAGGTGAACTTAAACTTATTAGTAAACATGCTTCTATGGTTACCACTCAAGTAGAACAAGTGCTTAAGGCTCAGAATGATTTGCTAAGTGAATTAAATAATAAGAAGAATGACAATGCTGTTAGAGTTATGACTAGAGGAGGTAAAATGACTCAGGAACCTTTGTATCCTGAGGGCCATCCTAAGAGAATTGAGCAAGATTCTCAGAGAACTAATGTAGATGCACCTAGTCCTTCTAAGAGGAAGAAAAAGAAAAATGATAGGACTTTGGATGCTTCTAGTGAACCTGTTGTTGATACACCTGAGAATCCCAATGATATTTCTACTTCTGATGGGGAAACACAACCTGGTAATCAACATGAACCTAGTGATAATGTTAATGATGATGTTCATGTTGATGCTCAACCTAGCAATAATAATGATGTAGAAATTGAACCTGTTGTTGATCTTGATAACCCATAATCAAAGAATCAACGTTATGATAAGAAAGACTTTGTTGCTAGGAAGCACGGTAAAGAAAGAGAACCATGGGTTCAAAAACCCATGCCCTTTCCTCCTAAACCATCCAAGAAAAAGGATGATGAGGATTTTGAGCGCTTTGCTGAAATGATTAGACCTATCTTTGTGCGTATGCATTTGACTGACATGCTTAAAATGAATCCTTATGCTAAATATATGAAGGAAATTGTTACTAATAAAAGAAAGATACCGGAAGCTAAAATTTCCACCATGCTTGCTAATTATACTTTTAAGGGTAGAATACCAAAGAAACTTGGAGATCCAGGAGTAGCAACTATACCATGCTCCATTAAAAGAAACTATGTTAAAACTGCTTTATGTGATCTTGGAGCCGGTGTTAGTGTTATGCCTCTCTCTTTATATCGTAGACTTGATTTGAATAAGTTGACACCTACCGAAATATCTTTGCAAATGGCTGATAAATCAACTTCTATACTTGTCGGTATTTGTGAGGATGTGCCTGTTGTGGTTGCAAACGTTACTATTTTAACGGACTTTGTTATTCTTGATATTCCGGAGGACGATAGTATGTCTATTATTCTTGGAAGACCCTTTTTGAATACTGTAGGGGCTATTATTGATTGCACCAAAGGCAATGCCACTTTTCATGTCAATGGTAATGAGCATATGGTACACTTTCCAAGGAAACAACCTCAAGTCCGCAATATCAATTCTATTGGAAAAATTTCAACAATTACTATTGGAGGTTTTGAATTTCCTCTTACTATTGTGAAAAAGAAATATGATATTCTTATTGTTGGGGACATGCATATCCCCGTTGAGGTAACCTAGTGGTATTCGAAAATTCTCCCGTTTCATGTTATTCGAAATGAGTTTGTTAACAAGACCTGATCAACCTTGTTAGTGGATTCCTTTTGATGAACATGAGATGGATGAAGTTATAAGGCACAACTCTCTGTACCCTCTTTTTACTTTCTGTTATTTATATTAAATAAAGAAAAAATAGTATTTTTCTGTCTGTTTTCTGAATTATCAATGCAATAAAAAAATACCCCAAAAATAGAAGTTCTCCAAATGCCCTGAAAATTAAATATGATTTTTCTAGAATATTTGAGAATATCTGGCACTGAGAACACAACAGGGGGAGCAAGCACCTGGCCACGAGGGTGGAGGGCGTGCCCTACCCCCTGGGCGCGCCCCCTACCTTGTGGGCCCATGGTGGCTCCCCTCCACTTATTCCAGCTACCACACACTCCTTCTTCCTCCCCAAAAAATCACTAGCCAGCTCAAACCCGAGTCCAAGCTCATCTTGCTGCCATTTTTGATCTCTTTGCTCAAAGCTCCTTTCACAAAACTGCTTTAGGGGATTGTTCTTTGGTTTGTGACTCCTCCAATGGTCCAATTAGTTTTTGTTCTAGTGCTTTATGCATTGCAAATTTTTGCTGCTTAGGTGACCCTGTTCTTGAGCCTGCATGTCAAATTTATATGGTCAAAAGTAGTTTTAATGCATGATATATCCTCTAGGCACTTGTAGGAGTAATTGCTATCAATTTTGTTGAGTTTGGTTCACTTTTATTTTGAGTTACTAAAAATTTTAGAAATTTTTCAGAGGAAGAAATATGTTTAGGAAAATGTACCAAGGTGGTTCTTCAAGGAAGCAAGGACCCAGACCCGCAATACGTGATGCGGATGAGGAACCACCAAGAGAAGCTCAACTGTGGCCTTGTGAATGGCCGTCAGAGGACTTCATGATTCGAGCAGGAATCAAGGAGGAATTTGAAGCATATGTGCGTAATGCTGATCTTGAGAGCTTCGAGGCAGATAAGTACCGCCAATACGATCACCTAACTGATTCCTTTGTGAGAAGGTTCAAATTTTCATCTTCACGTAATTCTCACACTGTCCTGTTTGATCTTTATGATAAATCTTATACAATGGACTTAGAAGATTTTACCACTGCTTGTAAACTTCCATAGTGGGGTGATGTTAGTGAAGCTCACAAATCTGAATTTGAAGATTTTTTTGCTAGTATAACTGTGGGGGAATCTAGAGATGTAACACAAGCCACCATAGGGAGCATTCATTTTCCTGCTATACATTATTTTGCTCTCTTCATAGGAAGGTGCATAAACAGTAAAGATGAAGCATGTCACATGTGTGTACCTGATCTCAGAGTTCTCAGGAGCGCTGTTTTAGGAGATAAACAATACAACTTGGGGGCTATTGTTGCACGTAGGTTGCATAATAATTGTATTCATGGAGATTTCTTTGGTGGAATTTATGCAACTCATAAAGCTAACTTTCTTGAGATACCCATACGTGGATATGATATTGAGTTGCCTCCTACTTATTTAGATTATGATGCTATGGTTCGCCATCAGGTTGTTGAGAGGAACGATCAGTTCCTCCAGTACCGACTAATCTTTGACAGACGACGCACCTATCACGTCGCTCTCCCTGTGTAGCGACCTGACCTCAAACAGTCAAGTCTCTGTGCTTTAGTGTCATCCCTGGATCGGTAATGCTGACACACACAGTACTCGAAGGATTTATAACAGAGGAGCAATCACACACTTATTACATTGAATGTCTCAAAAGAGAACTTATTACAATAATATGGCTTAAGGCCATCTAATGCGATAACAGCGGAAGGCTTGGAAGATAAGTGAGTCCATCAACTCCAATGGCATAGCTGAGCTGCACGGCAATGACCTAATGAACCTTAATCCTCGTCTGAAAAGCCTGCAACATAATACGTTGCAGCCCGAGAACGGGTCAGCACATGGAATATGCTGGCAATGTAACACAGTAGGACAAGAATAGAATAATGCTATCACTACATGCATATTTGGCTGGTGGAAAGCTCTATGGTTATAATTTTTGCGAAAAGCCAATTATTTCCTACAACAAAGGAATATATTTTAATTTAACTATCATGGTGGTTGAACAAATATTGAGAAGGTAACCCCAACTCAATCCCAATTAAAGTAATTAACAACCCAACAATATTAATTAAGAGTGATGAGATACATGTTATCCCAAGTACTAGATACTCAAGATTGTCCATAACCGGGGACACGGCTAACCATGATTAGATTATACACTCTGCAGAGGTTTGCGCACTTTTCCCCACAAGACTCGATCGCCTCCATTGGATTTCTCGCACTACATGGTGTTTGAGAAACGGATGACCGAGACACAGTCTTTCAGAAACATTAACTCTCTACTCCGGGTAGACCATACCAAACCTACAAAACCCACTACCTGCTGATCCACCTCTTCAAGAGCTTCATGTAACTTACTAAACCATGCTGGGATCTACCGTTAGACCTTCTCCTGATATAACATGTCCAAGGAATCCGACTTCCCTCAACCAAAATTCGCATTTGCTGAACTTAGCATACAACTGGTGTTCCCTGAGTTTCTCGAGCACCAATCACAAATACTCCTTGTGCTCCTCTTCATTCTTCGAGTATACCATAATATCATCAATAAACACAACAACAAACTTGTCCAAATACTCCATGAATACCTTGTCCATCATGCTCATAAAATAGGCAGGGGCGTTAGTCAGTCCAAACGACATGACCATATATTCGTATAGTCCATACCGCATGGTGAACGCCGTCTTTGGTATATCCTTCTCTCAAATCTTCAACTGATGGTATCCCGATCGTAAATCAATCTTCGAAAACACTTTAGCTCCTTGTAGCTGATCAAACAGATCATTGATCATCGGCAATGGGTACTTATTCTTGATCGTCACTTCATTCAAAGCCCGATAATCAACAACCATCCTTAGGGATTTATCCTTCTTCTCCACCAAAAGTACTGGGGCTCCCCAAGGTGACGAGCTTCTTCAAATGTAACCTTTCTCTAATAACTGCTTGATCTGTTTCTTCATTTCCTCTAGATCATTTGCGGGCATCCGATAGGGTCTCTTGGATATTGGCCCTGTACCTGGCAATAGCTCTATCAAAAACTCAATGTCTCTATCCGGTGGCATGCCTGGTAACTCCTCTGGAAAAACATCCGAAAAATCCTTCACTACAGGCACTTCCTCCTGAACAACTCCCGTGAGGGCATTCACTTGGATCCTCCTAGGCACATGCCTAGATACATACTTAATCCTTTTTCCCTCCGGGGTGGTGAGATAAATCGACTTACTAGCACAATCAATGCTTCCTCCATACTTTGACATCCAGTCCATACCTAATATCACATCCAATCCTTGTGACTCCAAGATAATTAGGTCGGACAGAAAAACGTGTGTACCAATGGTTAGAGGTATCTGGTTGCACCATCGGCTAGCCATGTAGTCTGCTCCAGGTGAACTCACTAGGAGAGGGGTCCTAAGGGTTTGGGTTGGTAGTTTAAACTTATCCACGAATCCCCTTGATATGTATGAATGCGATGCACCAGTATCGAAAAGAACAAGAGCAGTAAATGACTTAACCAAAAACTTACCTATTACCGCGTCCGGCTGCTCTTCAACCTCCTCCACGTTAACGTGGTTCACTTATCCTTTGTTGACTGGATTAGGCTTCTTTCCAGCGCTCCCATTCCCGTTTCCATTCCTTCCTTCAGGGCAATCATTGGCATAGTGCCCTGTCTTCCCGCACTTAAAGCAAGTAACTTGACTTAGGTCTCTTTTGGCGGGTGTGGCTGGGTTGGAGCGGTTCTGATTGTTGTTAGCTCCGTTCCCATTTCCATTCTTAGCACCATTGTGATTATGCGATCCTCCTCCAGTGTGGTTGTGACCTCCATTGTTATGAACAAGTCCTCCCGAGTTCGGGGTTAGGCGAGGTTTCTGCTGAGCTCCTGAGTTATACTTCCCTTGTCCGTACTTCCTCTTACGGCTCTCAATCTGCTGCCGCTTCCCTTCAATCATAAGGGCCTTATCTACCAACTCCTGGTAGTTGTTGAAGGTTGCTACCATCAACTGCATGCTCATCTCATCATTCAGCCCTTCCATAAACTTCTCTTGCTTCGCGGCATCTGTGGCCACATCATCAGGGGATAGCGAGATAACTTGCTAAACTCATCCACGTACTAAGTCACAGTACGGTTCCCCTGGCATAAGTTGCGGAACTCCCGCTTCTTCATCTGCATAGCTCTAGTTGAGACATGAGCTGTGCGGAAAGCTTGCTGAAATTGGTCCCATGTCACCGTGGTTATGGGGTAGGTGATAGTGTAATTCTCCCACCATGATGCTGCTGGTCCATCCAACTGATGTGCGGCAAAACGGACCTTCTCAGCATCAATGCATCCTGTAGTGGTTAACTCCCTTCCAATCCTGCGGAGCCAATCATTTGCAACTATAGGCTCGGGGCTACTGGAAAACACTGGCGGTTGTAACCTTAGAAAGCGGGCTAGGTTGTCCACTGTTGGCGGGTTGTTGTTGTTGTTGTTGTTGTTGTTGCCCTAGTTCTGAACTAGAAATTGCATCAAAGTATTTTGCTGCTGGATCAACTGGGTGAGCTCCGGCGGGAAAGCAAATCCGGGGTCATGTCCTGGAGGCATCTGATGGGTTTTAGATGGAAGATATCAGAATAGAAAAGGGGGTCTAATGAGAAAGCACTACCCATATGCACATGAGACAAACATAATCATTTGACTCAATCAATCAAGCAAGGGCATACAAGCGGTCTAGAACTATCGCAAAAGTGCTCAACTACTACTAGATACATGGGGGAATACTAATGATATATGGTGGTCATCTAGAAATTTTGATCGGTGGAAGACCCCATGATGTCTGCTCCAGCTTCGTCTTCAAAGTCATCCTCACTAGGGCCGGAATCGGTGTCGTCGATGATGATGTAGTTGTCCCGGCAAGTGGAATCATCTTCTTCTACTCCCGGTGCTAGTCCTCCCATGAATACTCCGATCTTCTTAACTAGGTCGTCATTCTTCTCCAGTAGTGTCTTGATTTCCTCCTCATATCCATCACATGTAAACTTGAGTTCTCCCTCTAGCTCGATGATCCTAGTCTTCGTCTTCTTCAAGTCCATCATGTCTGCGGACATCTGGTTCTCCTAACATCGAATGTGCTGGTTTAACTCCTGGATGAAAGCTGCAATGGATCTATCCTTCTTAGTGCTGATTACTTCCCATTGCTCGTCTCGATGCCCACATATCTGATAGATAGTGTCTTTGAGTTCCCTGTCGTAGACTTCTCCAATGCGTCCCATGGTGATGTGAGCTGCCATACTCTTTCCTAAACTCCAATTTGGTCCATCGAAGGAAAACTCTATGGGTTTAGTGACTGGCATGGAGGTCCTTCCTGGAACTTGTACTTGAATCATCCAGCACTCCTCCTCTGGTAAGGTGGCGTTGTATGTCCCGGTGAAGCTTGGTATTCCAATGTTCAAGTACCTAGTGACTTCCTTCAGGTGGCGTCCAAATGGTGTGTCTTCATCCGGTTGTGCAAACTTGTTCCTTGCATCCGCCATCCTAAAGAGTAGAAAATGGAGAGGAGTCAGAAATGAGAAGAGAAGTGTGACCTATGGTTTAGCATAGTGGTAGTGTCCTACACTCAGCGTGTGCTCTGATACCATCTTGTAGCGACCTGACCTCAAACAGTCAAGTCTCTGTGCTTCAGTGTCATCCCTGGATCGGTACTGCTGACACACACAGTACTCGAAGGATTTATAACAGAGTAGCAATCACACACTTATTACATCGAATGTCTCAAAAGAGAACTTATTACAATAATATGGCTTAAGGCCATCTAATGCGATACAACGGAAGGCTTGGAAGATAAGTGATTCCATCGACTCCAACGGCATAGCTGAGCTGCACGGCAACGACCTACCAAACCTTACTCCTCGTCTGAAAAGTATGCAACACAATACGTTGTAGCCCGAGAACGGGTCAGCACATGGAATATGCTGGCAATGTAACACAGTAGGACAAGAACAGAATAATGCTATCACTACATGCATATTTGGCTAGTGGAAAGCTCTATGGTTATAATTTTTTGCGAAAACCAAATTTTCCCTACAACAAAGGAATAGATTTTAATTTAACTATCATGCTAGTTGAACAAATATTGAGAAGGTAACCCCAACTCAATCCCAATTAAAGTAATTAACAACCCAACAATATTAATTAAGAGTGATGAGATACATGTGATAACCCAAGTACTAGATACTCAAGATTGTCCATAACCGGGGACACGGCTAACCATGATTAGATTGTACACTCTGCAGAGGTTTGGGCACTTTTCCCCACAAGACTCGATCACCTCCGTTGGATTTCTCGCACTACATGGTGTTTGAGAAACGGATGACCGAGACACAGTCTTTCAGAAACATTAACTCTCTACTCCGGGTAGACCATACCAAACCTACAAAACCCACTACCTACTGATCCACCTCTTCAAGAGCTTCACGTAACTTACTCAACTATGCTAGAGCGCATAATAGCTTGTGGCTGCACACAGAAGTTTCTAGCATGAATCATCTCAGTTCCCTTTGAGCCTGGGTGGCGGTCCATAGGAAGATCACACGGATACCCCGAGATTCCCAAAAAAAACCCAGACAACACCGGGTTCCCCAGGTGCCTCAATCCACCCAGATGTTAATTCAAGTTGCCACCTTAAGTTGAACCATTAATTAATAACCTCACATCTATCATGGATTTCACTCAAACCCAAACCACATCTACGAGCATAGCATAGCATAGCAATATAAGCAAGCGTAGAAGTAACTCCCAAGGGTTTGATAATAACAGGGTAATAGGTTCTACCTCAACAACTACTTCCCAACCCACAAGTTAATGACGTCCTAATCATGCAATGTTTGAGGATTGGAACTAATGCATAAAAACTGGGTATGAAAAGAGTATGATCAATGTGTTACTTGCCTTGCTGACGATCCGCGAAACCTAGAGACTCATAGTAACACGCTTCACACTCCGGGTGTTCTATCGCAAACAAACAATAACATACATAAGAAACAAGCAAATATGCACAAGCAAAACTCAAATACGAGGGGTTGACCAGAAAGTTCAACTTAAGAACTCCGGTACGCAAAAAGAATCAAATCAAACGAAGCAACGAAACTCAAACGGCGAAAGAAACAAGATCCGTTTACTAATCTGAACTAAGGTCAAATTTTATAGTAGCAAAAACTTGTGCAAGTTGGTTAAACATAAAGAGGGTCTCGAGACGAAGATCTAGGCGCTTGAATCGTCTGATTCCGACTAACGAGCGAAAAGATAAACAAAATCTAAGATCGGATTAGAAATCACGATCGAGAAAAATTACAGATAAATCCGATAAAAAAAGAAAACTGACGAACGATCTAATGAATGAGCGTTCGTTAGCTGTGACTAACGGGCGAAAGCCGTCCGTTAAAACGAATGTACGGACGAACGTCCGCTAAATAGAAGAACCGAGAAAAACCGGCGAACCGATCTAAAAAAACGAACTAGGGTTTCTAAAAAACCCGAATGGTTTTAAAAAACCGGCGGCTCGGGTCCGGCGCGGTACCTCCGGTGAGGGGCTCCGGCGAGGCGGGGTTGGGCGGCGGGCGGCGGGGCTC
>NC_041392.1:113616068-113634553 GCF_002162155.2 Triticum dicoccoides | reverse complement strand
GACTTGGAGGAGGGGGCAAGGCGCGGTGGAGGCGGAGTCCGGCTCGGCGGCTGCGGCGCTCGCGCGCGGGAAGGCGGCGGCGGCTTGGGCCGGCGGCCCGGCTGGGTTTGGCCTAGTCGATTGGAGATTTTTTTTAAACAATTTCGCCGACAGAAATAAAATCCTAGAAAATAAAATAAAAATCTAAAAATGCCAAAACAATTTTTCATCGTCTAAATAAAATATTTAGAACGAGATGAACATTTTCTTGGCCCTAAAATGCAATTTCGAAAACGTGCAATTTTTATAATGCAAATAAAATCCAAATAAAATCAAAGTAAATGATTTTAATATTTTTCCTCCAATATTTCAATTATTTTGGAGAAGTCATATTATCTCCTCTCTTATATTTTAATACGAAATATTTTTCGGAGAGAAAAATTATTAAAATCAAAATCCTCGTTTCATTATTTGATAAGAATCAAATATGAAAACCTGGAAATCCCCAACTCTCTCCCAGGGTCCTTGAGTTGCTTAGGATTTCCAGGATTGCGAAAACGAAAATGCAATAAAATATGATATGCATGCATGACCTATGTATAACATTCCAAATTGAAAATTTGGGATTTTACAAACCTACCCCCCTTAATATGAATCTCGCCCTCGAGATTCGGGTTGGCTAGAAAATAGGTGCGGGTGGTCTTTGCGTAGATCATCCTCTCGTTCCCAGGTGGCTTCATCCTCGGTATGGTGGCTCCACTGAACTTTGCAAAACTTGATAACCTTGCTGCGGGTGACTCGGCTGGCAAACTCAAGAATCTTAACTGGCTTCTCCTCATAAGTCAAATCACTGTCCAACTAAATCGCCTCCAAGGGTACTGTATCTCTTAACGGTATATCGGCCATCTCAACATGACACTTCTTCAACTGTGAAACGTGAAACACATCATGAACTCCAGACAATACCTCAGGTAATTCCAACCTGTAGGCAACTTCACCCATTCGTTCCAAAACACGATACGGTCCTACAAATCTCGGGGCTAACTTTCCCTTAACTCCAAAATGTTTCACTCCTCTCAAGGGTGATACTCGCAGATATGCTCTATCTCCAATTTCATAGGTTACCTCCTTGCATTTCGAGTCTGCGTAACTCTTCTGCCTGGACTGAGCAATCTTCAGTCTATCACAAATTAGTTTAACCTTCTCCTCCGACTCCTTGATCAAGTCTGGTCCAAACAACTGCCGGTCTCCTACCTCATCCCACATCAATGGCGTTCTGCACCTGCATCCATACAGGGCTTCAAACGGTGCCATCTTCAAACTGGCTTGGTAGCTATTGTTGTATGAAAACTCTGCGTAAGGCAAATTGTCATCCCAGCTAGATCCATAATTTAGCGCACAAGCTCTCAACATGTCCTCCAAAATCTGATTGACTCTCTCAGTCTGTCCATCCGTCTGCGGGTGAAACGCTGTACTGAACTCCAATCTTGTTCCCAAAGTTTGGTGTAATTGATGCCAAAACTTTGAAGTAAACTGGGTTCCTCTATCTGATATGATGGTCCTCGGAACTCCATGTAGACATACAATCCTGGACATATATATCTTGGCCAACTTCGTGCTTGTATACGTGGTTTTCACTGGGATAAAGTGAGCCACTTTGGTCAAGCGATCAACTACTACCCATATAGAATCATATCCTGCTTTGGTTCTGGGCAATCCGGTGATAAAATCCATGCCAAGTTTATCCCACTTCCATCCGGGTATCGGCATAGGCTGTAATAGTCCTGCTGGCTTTTGATGCTCTGCCTTTATTCTTTGGCAAACATCACATACTGCTACATACTCGGCAATATCCTTCTTCGTACCAGTCCACCAGAAACGTTCGTTCAAATCCAAAGACATCTTGGTGTTTCCGGGGTGTATCAAGTATGGTGAGTCATGAGCCTCCTGAAGTATTAACTTCCTGATCTCTAGGTTATTGGGTACATAAACTCGGTCCTCAAAACATAAGGTATCATGCTCATCCTCACGAAAACCTTTGGCCTTTCCTTTGATCATCTTCTCCTTTATCTCGGCAATCTCTTTGTCATCCTTCTGAGCTTCTCGAATCTTGCCCAACAATGTAGACTGAACCTCCATTGTTGCAACGAAACCTCTTGGAACAATCTCCAATCGAAGTTCCATGATATCCTCTCCTAACTCCTTTGGCAATCTCTTACTTTCAAGGATATTGGCATAACTCTTCCGGCTCAAAGCGTCTGCTACAACATTGCCCTTTCCTGGATGATAGTGTAGCTTCATGTTGTAATCCTTTATAAGCTCCAACCATCTCCTTTGTCTAAGGTTCAGCTCCTTCTGTGTGAAAATGTATTTTAAACTCTTATGATCCGTGTACACATCACAACGGTTTCCAATAAGGTAATGTCTCCAAGTCTTCAATGCATGCACTACGGATGGTAGCTCCAAATCATGCTTGGCATAGTTCAACTCATGAGGTTTTAGTTGTCGTGAGGCATACGAAACAACTCTTCCGTCCTGCATAAGCACACATTCAAGTCCTAAGCGGGAGGCGTCGCAATATACTTGGAACTCCATATGTATATCTGGCAGTGTTAGCACTGGGGCTGTAGTCAAACGTTTCTTCAACTCCTGGAAACTTGCCTTGCAATCATCTGTCCATAAGAACTTAGTATCCTTCTTCACTAGTTCAGTCATTGGCTTTGCAATCTTGGAAAAATTCTCAATGAACCTCCGGTAGTATCCTGCGAGTCCAAGGAAACTGCGGATCTCGCTAACTGAAGTGGGTGCCAACCATTCAGTGACTGACTGAACCTTGCTGGGATCTACTGTTATACCTTCTCCTGATATAACATGTCCAAGGAATCAGACTCCCTTCAACCAAAATTCGTATTTGCTGAACTTAGCATACAACTGGTGTTCCCTGAGTTTCTCGAGCACAAATCGTAAATGCTCCTTGTGCTCCTCTTCATTCTTTGAGTATACCATAATATCATCAATAAACACCACAAAAAACTTGTCCAAATACTCCATGAACACCTTGTTCATCATGCTCATAAAATAGGCAGGGGCGTTAGTCAGTCCAAACGACATGACCATATATTCGTATAGTCCATACCGCGTGGTGAATGCCGTCTTTGGTATATCCTTCTCTCGAATCTTCAACTGATGGGATCCCGATCGTAAATCAATCTTCGAAAACACTTTAGCTCCTTGCAGCTGATCAAACAGATCATTGATCATCGGCAGTGGGTACTTATTCTTGATCGTCACTTCATTCAAAGCCCGATAATCAACAACCATCCTTAGGGATTTATCCTTCTTCTCCACCAAAAGTACTGGGGCTCCCCAAGGTGACGAGCTTCTTCGAATGTAACCTTTCTCTAATAACTCCTTGATCTGTTTCTTAATTTCCTCTAGATCATTTGCGGGCATCCGATAGGGTCTCTTGGATATTGGCCCTGTACCTGGCAATAGCTCTATCAAAAACTATATGTCTCTATCCGGTGGCATGCCTGGTAACTCCTCTAGAAAAACATCCGGAAAATCCTTCACTACAGGCACTTCCTCCTGAACAACTCCCGTGAGGGCATTCACTTGGCTCCTCCTAGGCACATGCCTAGATACATACTTAATCCTTTTTCCCTCCAGGGTGGTGAGATAAATCGACTTAGTAGCACAATCAATGCTTCCTCCATACTTTGACATCCACTCCATACCTAATATCACATCCAATCCTTGTGACTCCAAGATAATTAGATCGGACGGAAAAACGTGTACCAATGGTTAGAGGTATCTGGTTGCACCATCGGCTAGCCATGTAGTCTGCTCCAGGTGAACTCACTAGGAGAGGGGTCCTAAGGGTTTGGGTTGGTAGTTTAAACTTATCCACGAATCCCCTTGATATGTATGAATGTGATGCACCAGTATCGAAAAGAACAAGAGCGGTAAATGACTTAACCAAAAACTTACCTATTACCGCGTCCGGCTGCTCTTCAACCTCCTCCACGTTAACGTGGTTCACTTATCCTTTGTTGACTGGATTAGGCTTCTTTCCAGCGCTCCCATTCCCGTTTCCATTCCTTCCTTCAGGGCAATCATTGGCATAGTGCCCTATCTTCCCGCACTTAAGGCAAGAACTTGACTTAGGTCTCTTTTGGTGGGTGTGGCTGGGTTGGAGCGGTTCTGATTGTTGTTAGCTCCGTTCCCATTTCCATTCTTAGCACCATTGTGATTATGCGATCCTCCTCCAGTGTGGTTGTGACCTCCATGGTTATGAACAAGTCCTCCCGAGTTCGGGGTTAGGCGAGGTTTCTGCTGAGCTCCTGAGTTATACTTCCCTTGTCCGTACTTCCTCTTACGACTCTCAATCTGCTGCCGCTTCCCTTCAATCATAAGGGCCTTATCTACCAACTCCTGGTAGTTGTTGAAGGTTGCTACCATCAACTGCATGCTCATCTCATCACTGAGCCCTTCCATTAACTTCTCTTGCTTCGCGGCATCTGTGGCCACATCATCAGGGGCATAGCGAGATAACTTGCTAAACTCATCCACGTACTGAGTCACAGTACGGTTCCCCTGGTGTAAGTTACAGAACCCCCGCTTCTTCATCTGCATAGCTCCAGTTGAGACATGAGCTGTGCGGAAAGCTTGCTGAAATTGGTCCCATGTCACCATGGCTATGGGTAGGTGACAGTGTAATTCTCCCACCATGATGCTGCTGGTCCATCCAACTGATGTGCGGCAAAACGCACCTTCTCAGCATTAGTGCATCCTGCAGTGGTTAACTCCCATCCAATCCCGCGGAGCCAATCATTTGCAACTATAGGCTCGGGGCTACTGGAAAACACCGACGGTTGTAACCTTAGAAAGCGGGCTAGGTTGTCCACTGCTGGCGGGTTGTTGTTGTTGCCCTGGTTCTGAACTAGCAATTGCATCAAAGTATTCTACTATTGGATCAACTGGGTGAGCTCCGGCGGGAAAGCAAATCCGGGGTCACGTCCCGGAGGCATCTGATGGGTTTTAGATGGAAGAGATCAGAATAGAAAAGGGGGTCTAATGGGAAAGCACTACCCATATGCACATGAGACAAACACAATCATTTCACTCAATCAATCAAGCAAGGGCATACAAGTGGTCTAGAACTATCACAAAAGTGCTCAACTACTACTAAATACATGGGGGAATACTAATGATATATGGTGGTCATCTAGAAATTTTGATCGGTGGAAGACTCCATGATGTCTGCTCCAGCTTCGTCTTCAAAGTCATCCTCACTAGGGTCGGAATTGGTGTCGTCGATGATGATGTAGTTGTCCGGGCAAGTGGAATCGTCATCTTCTACTACCAGTGCCGGTCCCCCAGGAATACTCCGATCTTCTTAACTAGGTCGTCATTCTTCTCCAGTAGTGTCTTGATTTCCTCCTCATAACCATCGCGTGTAAACTTGAGTTCTTCCTCCAGCTCGATGATCCTAGTCTTCGCCTTCTTCAAGTCCATCATGTCTACGCACATCTGGTTCTCCAGACGTCGAATGTGCTGGTTTAACTCCTGGATGAAAGCTGCAATGGATCTATCCTTCTTGGTGCTGATTACTTCCCATTGCTCGTCTCGGCGCCCACATATTTGATAGATAGTGTCTCTAAGTTCCCTGTTGTAGACTTCTCCAATGCGTCCCATGGTGATGTGAGCTGCCATACTCTTTCCTAAACTCCAGGTTGGTGCATCGAAGGAAAACTCTATGGGTTTAGTGACTGGCGTGAAGGTCCTTCCTGGAACTTGTACTTGA
Source organism: Triticum dicoccoides (assembly GCF_002162155.2). NCBI lineage: Eukaryota > Viridiplantae > Streptophyta > Magnoliopsida > Poales > Poaceae > Triticum > Triticum dicoccoides. The sequence continues at coordinate 113,628,768 of NC_041392.1, read as the reverse complement.
ATCATCCAGCGCTCCTCCTCTGGCAAGGTGGCGTTGTATGTCCCAGTGAAGCTTGGTATTCCAATGTTCAAGTACCTAGTGACTTCCTTCATGTGGCATCCAAATGGTGTGTCTTCATCCGGTTGTGCAAACTTGTTCCTTGCATCCTCCATCCTAAAGAGTAGAAAATGGAGAGGAGTCAGAAATGAGAAGAGAAGTGTGACCTATGGTTTAGCTTAGTGGTCGTGTCCTACACTCAGCGTGTGCTCTAATACCATCTTGTAGCGACCTGACCTCAAACAGTCAAGTCTCTGTGCTTTAGTGTCATCCCCGGATCGATAATGCTGACACACACAATACTCGAAGGATTTATAACAGAGTAGCAATCACACACTTATTACATCAAATGTCTCAAAAGAGAACTTATTACAATAATATGGCTTAAGGCCATCTAATGTGATAACAATGGAAGGCTTGGAAGATAAGTGAGTCCATCAACTCCAATGGCATAGCTGAGCTACACGGCAACGACCTAACGAACCTTACTCCTCGTCTGAAAAGTCTGCAACATAATACGTTGTAGCCCGAGTACGGGTCAGCACATGGAATATGCTGGCAATGTAACACGGTATGACAAGAATAGAATAATGCTATCACTACATGCATATTTGGCTGGTGGAAAGCTCTATGGTTATAATTTTTGCGAAAAGCCAATTTTTCCCTACAACAAAGGAATATAGTTTAATTTAACTATCATGGTGGTTGAACAAATATTGAGAAGGTAACCCCAACTCAATCCCAATTAAAGTAATTAACAACCCAACAATATTAATTAAGAGTGATGAGATACGTGTGATAACCCAAGTACTAGATACTCAAGATTGTCCATAACCGGGGACACGGCTAACCATGATTAGATTGTACACTCTGCAGAGGTTTGGGCACTCTTCCCCACAAGACTCGATCACCTCCGTTGGATTTCTCGCACTACATGGTGTTTGAGAAACGGATGACCGAGACACAGTTTTTCAGAAACATTAACTCTCTACTCCGGGTAGACCATACCAAACCTACAAAACCCACTACCTGCTGATCCACCTCTTCAAGAGCTTCACATAACTTACTCAACTATGCTAGATCCCAGAATAGCTTGTGGCTGCACACGGAAGTTTCTAGCATGAATCATCTCTGTTCCCTTTGAGCCTGGGTGGCGGTCCATAGGAAGATCACATGGATACCCCGAGATTTCCAAAAAAAACCCAGACAACACTAGGTTCCCCAGGTGCCTCAATCCACCCAGATGTTAATTTAAGTTGCCACCTTAAGTTGAACCATTAATTAATAACCTCACATCTGTCATGGATTTCACTCAAACCCAAACCACTTCTACGAGCATAGCATAGCATAGCAATATAAGCAACGCGTAGAAGTAACTCCCAAGGGTTTGATAGTAACAGGGTAATAGGTTCTACCTCAACAACTACTTCCCAACCCACAAGTTAATGACGTCCTAATCATGCAATGTTTGAGGATTGGAACTAATGCATAAAAACTGGGTATGAAAAGAGTATGATCAATGTGTTACTTGCCTTGCTGACGATCCACGAAACCTAGAGACTCGTAGTAACACGCTTCGCACTCCGGGTGTTTTGTCGCAAACAAACAATAACATACATAAGCAACAAGCAAAGATGCACAAGCAAAACTCAAATACGAGGGGTTGACCAGAAAGTTCAACTTACACTAGTAGAAAAAGGGCCTTTAGTCCCGGTTCATAAGGGGCCTTTAGTCCCGGTTCTGGAACCGGGACTAAAGGGTCGGTACTAAAGCCTCCCCCTTTAGTCCCGGTTCTAACTGGAACCGGGACTAAAGGCCCTCCACGTGGCTGCTGCCTGGAGGTCCACCTTTAGTCCTGGTTGGTAACACCAACCGGTACTAAAGGAAATTTTATGTTTTTTTTGAATTTCAAATTTCTGAATTATTTTAACCTCTAATCTCTAATCACCCCTCATCACTGCTCAATTTAACCTTTAATCTCTAATCACCGCTCATCATTCCAAATCATCTAACTTCCCGAATGGTCACCCATCCTCTCACTACTCCAGCCTGAGCACGCTTAACTTCCGGGTTCTATTCTCCCTCGTTTCCAAGTCTGCACTTGTTGTTTTCCTGACAATAGTAAGATGTCAATCCTATTAACCCTCTGGAATTTAGCTTGAGCATGAAGTCACACATTTAACTGTTTGAGTTTGAAACTATTGTTCTAAAAATCAATAATTATTTAGTAACACTAATATTTCTTGAATAAGTAGTTTGACCATAGTTGACCAAAATTCAAAAAAACTGAAATAATTATTTAGTAACACTAATATTCTTGAATAATTATTTAGTAACACTAATACTTCTTGAATAAGTAGTTTGACCATAGTTTGACCAGATTTAACAAAAATTCAAAAAAAAACTGAAATTTGAGCATAACTTTTTTTCCTTTTAGAATTTGAGGATTCTAAAAATTTGCAAACAGGCCGTATATAAAGGGGGAGGGGGGCGACTTGGAGGAGGGGGCAAGGCGCGGCGGAGGCGGAGTCCGGAGTCCAAGCTCGGTGGCGGCGGCGGTCGCGCGTGGGAAGGCGGCGGCGGCTTGGGCGGGCGGCCCGGTTGGGTTCGGCCCAGTCGGCTGGAGATTTGTTTTAAACAATTTCGCCGACAGAAATAAAATCCTAGAAAATAAAATAAAAATCTAAAAATGCCAAAACAAATTTTCACCGTCTAAATAAAATATTTAGAACGAGATGAACATTTTCTTGGCCCTAAAATGCAATTTCGAAAACGTGCAATTTTTCTAATGCAAATAAAATCCAAATAAAATCGAATAAAATCAAAATAAATGATTTTAATATTTTTCCTCCAATATTTCAATTATTTTGGAGAAGTCATATTATCTCCTCTCTTATATTTTAATACGAAATATTTTTCGGAGAGAAAATAATTAAAATCAAAATCCTCGTTTCATTATTTGACAAGAATCAAATATGAAAACTTGGAAATCCCCAACTCTCTCGGAGGGTCCTTGAGTTGCTTAGGATTTCGAGGACGAAAACGAAAATGCAATAAAATATGATATGCATGCATGACCTATGTATAACATTCCAAATTGAAAATTTGGGATGTTACACCCTGCTCGTACCTTCTTTGACTTTCAGGCAAAGAGGATGTATTTTATAACCAGGGAGGAGGCGACCGAGTACAAGAGGAGGGCGGAGATAACTCGCCTCCAAGTTGCAGCTCATCAGGCAATTGCCGCTGCATCTCAGTACGACCCCAACTACAACTTTGGATATCCGCTAGGCCAGCCGTGGCCATAGACCAACTTAGGCCAAAAGCCTAAGCTTGGGGGAGTACGTATTTCTCACCGACATTACATTTATGTTCACACACTCATGCTAGTTGTCGGTGCTCATACTTTTTCACTATATCATCCATGCTAGTTTATTTTCCCCTTTTATGCTTTCTTCTTGTGTGTTTGATAAACCTTAAGAAAAACAAAAAAAAATATAGTTGTAGCTTTTAGTTAGTTTACTTTCCATGCCTGTAGTAGTAGTAATTAAAAATAAAACCCAAAAAGATTTCTCGTTCTTCTTTTGCTTGTTGGGAGCTTTCCCGTGTAAATAGTTTTATTTCTTTCTTGTTCTTTGGGGGTTGAGAGGAGAAGACCATAATGAAAATGTTAAAGTGGCTCCCATATGCATTATTGTTGATCTAACAAAGAGCCCATATTACCTTGTCTTCTCTCTTGAATTGTATGCTTACAGATTACAGCTTAGTCCAATGCACATGCACTATTATTATTATCCACACTATTCGGTCGTGCAAGTGAAAGGCAATAATGATGATTATATGATGAACTTATTGAGATGAGAAAAGCTGGTATGAACTCGACCTCTCTTGTTTTTGTAAACATGATTAGTTCATCGTTCCTGATTCAGCCTATTATAAATAAACATGTTTGCAATGACAATTAGAGATTGTAGTTGCTTATGCCATGCTTAATTAGCTAGGAGCTTATAATGGTTTACCTTGCGTGCCAACATGCTATTAAAATGGTTGTGATGTGGTATGATAGGGTGGTATCCTCTTTTGAACGATTCGAGTGGCTTGACTTGGCACATGTTCACGCATGTAGTTGAAACAAAATCAACATAGCCTCTACGATATTTATGTTCATGGTGCATTATATCCTACTCATGCTTGCATCCGGTGTTGATTAATTTTAATGCATGTTCATGACTGTTGTCGCTCTCTAGCTGGTCGCTTCCCAGTCTTTTTCCAGCCTTCACTTGTACTAAGCGGGAATACTTCTTATGCATCCAATTCCATAAACCCCAAAGTTGTTCCATATGAGTCGACCATACCTACCTATATACGGTATCTACCTGCCGTTACAAGCAAATTTGTATGTGCCAAACTCTAAACCTTCAAATAAACATTCTGTTTTGTATGCTCGAATAGCTCATGTATCAACTAGGGTTGTCTGTATCATCCATGCTAGGCGGGTTATTCTCAAGAGGAGTGGACTCCGCTCCTCACTCACGAGAAAATGGCTGGTCACCGGGATGCCTAGTCCCATGCTTTATGCAAATCAAATCAAAATAACTGCAAACAAAACTCCCCCGGGACTCTTGTTAGTTGGAGGCACTCGTTGTTTCGAGCAAGCCATGGATTGATGCTTGTTGGTGGAGGGGGAGTATAAACTTTACCATTCTGTTTGGGAACCACCTATAATGTGTGTAGCATGGAAGATATCGAGATCTCTCAGTTGTTATGTTGACAATGAAAGTATACCGCTCAAAATATTATTCATATCTATTTCAAAACCGAGCTTTGGCACCTCTACAAATCCCTGCTCCCCTCTGCGAAGGGCCTATCTATTTACTTTTATGTTGAGTCATCATCCTCTTATTAAAAAGCACTAGTTGGAGAGCACCGCTGTCATTTGCATCCATTACTGTTAATTTACATTGAGTATGACTTGACTGGATCTCTTTTACCATGAATTACAATGTCTAGTCAGTCCTTGATCTTTAAAGGTGCTCTGCATTTATGTTTTGCGGTCTCAGAAAGGGCTAGCGAGATACCATCTTGTCATATCATATCATGATTGTTTTGAGAAAGTGTTGTCATCCGAGATTTATTATTATTGCTCACTAGTTGGTTATGCCATTGGCATGAGTAAACATGAGACCTAAGTGTTATTGTGAATATGGTTAGTTCATAATCTTTGATGAAAACCTGAATGCTGGCTTTACATATTTACAACAACAAGAGCAAACATGGCTTGTAAAAGTTTTTCTTTATCACTTTCAGTTGATCAACTGAATTGCTTGAGGACAAGCAAAGGTTTAAGCTTGGGGGAGTTGATACGTCTCTGTCGTATCTACTTTTCCAAACACTTTTACCCTTGTTTTGGACTCTAACTTGCATGATTTGAATGGAACTAACCCGGACTGACGCTGTTTTGAGCAGAATTGCCATGGTGTTATTTTTGTGCAGAAATAAAAGTTCTCGAAATGACCTAAAAATCAACAGAGAATTATTTTGGAATATATAAAAAATACTGGAAGAAGAATCCACGTCAGGGGGCCTCCACCTGTCCACGAGGGTGGGGGGCGCGCCTGCCCCCTGCCTCGTGGCCCCCCTGACGCTCCACCGACCTCAACCTTGACTCCATATATTCACTTTCGGGGAGAAAAAAACTAGAGAGAAAGATTCATCGTGTTTTACGATACGGAGCCGCCACCAAGCCCTAAACTCTCTCGGGAGGGCTGATCTGGAGTCCGTTCGGGGCTCCGGAGTGGGGAATCCGTCGCCATCGTCATCATCAACCTTCCTCCATCACCAATTTCATGATGCTCACCGCCGTGTGTGAGTAACTCCATCGTAGGCTTGCTGGACGGTGATGGGTTGGATGAGATTTATCATGTAATCGAGTTAGTTTTGTTAGGGTTTGATCCCTAGTATCCATTATGTTCTGAGATTGATGTTGCTATGACTTTGCTATGCTTAATGCTTGTCACTAGGGCCTGAGTGCCATGATTTCAGATCTGAACCTATTATGTTTTCATGAATATATGCGAGTTCTTGATCCTATCTTGCAAGTCTATAGTCACCTATTATGTGTTATGATCCGGCAACCCCGAAGTGACAATAATCGGGACCACTCCTGGTGATGACCGTAGTTTGAGGAGTTCATGTATTCACTATGTGTTAATGCTTTGGTCTGGTACTCTATTTATATGAGGCCTTAATATCCCTTAGTTTCCAATAGGACCCCGCTGCCATGGGAGGGTAGGACAAAAGATGTCATGCAAGTTCTTTTCCATAAGCACGTATGACTATATTCGGAATACATGCCTATATTACATTGATGAATTGGAGCTAGTTCTGTGTCACCCTATGTTATAACTGTTGCATGAATGATCGCATCCGACATAATTCTCTATCACCGATCCAATGCCTACGAGCTTTTCCATATATTGTTCTTCGCTTATTTACTTTTCCACTACTAGTGTTACAATTACTATAAAATACCAAAAATATTACTTTTGCTACCATTACCTTTTGCCACCGTTACCACTACTATCATATTACTTTGCTACTAAACACTTTGCTACAGATATTAAGTTTCCAGGTGTGGTTGAATTGGCAACCCAGCTGATAATACTTGAGAATATTCTTTGGCTCCCCTTGTGTCGAATCAATAAATTTGGCTTGAATACTCTACCCTCGAAAACTGTTGCGATCCCCTATACTTGTGGGTTATCAAATGCCCGCAGCTGGAACTCTAGGCTGGAAAAGGAGAAAATATTAGAGACATATTCTGCACAACTCCGAAAGTCCTGAAACTCCATGAAAGTCAGTTTTGGAATATATTGAAAATATTGGGCGAAGATAGCACCAGAGGGGAGCCAGCCACCGTCCATGAGGGTGGGGGCGCGCCCTACCCCCTGGGTGTGTCCCCTGCCTCGTGGGCCACCTGGCAGGCCCCCGATGCCCATCTTCTGGTATAAGGTGTCTTTTGCCCTGGAAAAAATTAAGAAGGAAGCTTTCGGGACGAAGCGCCACCGTCTCGACTTGGAACCTTGGCGGAACCAATCTAGGGCTCCGGCGGAGCTGTTCTGCCGGGGAAACATCCCTCTGGGAGGGGCAAATCGTCACCATTGTCATCACCATCGATCCTCTCATCGGTCAGGGGTCAATATCCCTCAACATCTTCACCAGCACCATCTCCTCTCAAACCCTAGTTCATCTCTTGTATCCGATCTTTGTCTCAAAACCTCAGATTGGTACCTGTGGGTTTCTAGTAGTGTTGATTACTCCTTATAGTTGATGCTAGTTGGTTTATTCGATGGAAGATTATATGTTCAGATCCTTTATGCATATTAATACCCCTCTGATTATGAACATGAGTATGATTTGTGAGTAGTTACGTTTGTTCCTGAGGACATGGGAGAAGTCTTGCTATAAGTAGTCATGTGAATTTGGTATTCGTTCGATATTTTGATGAGATGTATGTTGTCTTTCCTCTAGTGGTGTTGTGTGAACGTCGACTACATGACACTTCACCATTGTTTGGGCCTAGGGGAAGGCATTGGGAAGTAATAAGTAGATGATGGGTTGCTAGAGTGACAGAAGCATAAGCCCTAATTTATGCGTTGCTTCGTAAGGGGCTGATTTGGATCCATATGTTTCATGCTATGGTTAGATTTACCTTAATTCTTCTTTCGTAGTTGTGGATGCTTGCGAAGGGGGTTAATCATAAGTGGGATGCTTGTCCAAGGAAGGGCAGTACCCAAGCACCGGTCCACCCGCATATCAAATTATCAAAGTAACGAACGCGAATCATTTGAGTATGATGAAAACTAGCTTGATGATAATTCCCATGCATGTGTCCTCGGGAGCGCTTCACTTTATATAAGAGTTCTTCCAGGCTTGTCCTTTGCTACAAAAAGTATTGGGACACCTTGCTGCACCTTGTTTACTTTTGTTACTTGTTACCCGTTACGAATTACCTTATCACAAAACTATCTGTTACTGATAATTTCAGTGCTTGCAGAGAATACCTTACCGAAAACCGCTTGTCATTTCCTTCTGCTCATCGTTGGGTTCGACACTCTTACTTAATCGAAAGCACCACGATAGATCCCCTATACTTGTGGGTCATCAAGACTATTTTCTGGCGCCGTTGCCGGGGAATGAAGTGCCTTTGGTAAGTGGAATTTGGTAAGGAAAAATTTATATAGTGTGCTTAAATTTACCGTCACTTGTTACTATGGAAAACAATCCTTTGAGGGGCTTATTCGGGGTATCTTCACCCCGACCAGTAGAGCAATGAGTTGCTCCTCAACCTACTGAACCTACTGAAAATGTTTACTTTGAAATTCCTTTGGGTATGATAGAGAAACTGCTAGCTATTCTTTTTACAGGGGGTGGAACATTACATCCCGATATGCACCTAATCTATGTGGAGGAAGTTTGTGGATTATTTAAGCTGAAAGGTCTGCCCGAGGATGTTATCAAGAAGAAGGTCTTCCCTTTATATTTGGTGGGAAAGGCATTGCCATGGTTTAGGCTATGTGATGATATTGGATCATGGAACTATAACCGATTGAAATTGGAATTTCATCAGAAGTTTTATCCTATGCATCTGGTTCATCGTGATCGTAATTATATATATACTAGTCAACAACCCGTGCATCTGCACGGGCTAGCTAATTTTAGCAACACATGGATATCCAAAATTTTGTAGCATTTCTTGTATGTGAATATTTTTCATAAAAGACAATGTGTATATGTATTGTTTGAAATTACTCTTCAGAAGATATTGTAAGGAGGAAATATTTTTTTTAACTCTTAAACATCTGGATGGGGAATTATTACCTTTCGTACAATATAGTCATGTCCAATGATCTATTGCTAGTAAGAAAACCTAGAGCGAGCATGAGAATATCTTGTGAAATATTGAAGGCTATGTGACCTTGTCGATGCTTATTGGTCAAAGGGGCTGAATTCCAAGTGGCATATCATTGAACATTTCGATGAACAATGAATATTTCAATGAACATGTAGAAGGAAAACATGAAATTGCATAGTAGGATTACAGACTTGTCTATAGTACATGCGCATAACAAGTGTAGTGACACAGGCTTGAGCAATATGCAATAAAATTATATACGGTGATGCTTACATTATGTCGTTGCTTTGGCGCTGTTGGCAAAATAAGCTGGGTTTTCAGGGACCATGGATAGTAGGAAGTAGGAACACCTAATAGGCTACTTAATTTAGTGTGTTTGATCCATGCGATGGTGCAACAATAGAAGCATATATAGAAGTAATGCATATAGACCAAAATTAAGAATGCCATACAATAGGTTAGTCATATAGTCTGCCATGAGCCATTCAAAATCTAGGTGTGGTTCATCGTGCATAACAAAACAAAATATTGAGGGTGCACTATTCGGTTGAAACTTCTACATCATGCAAGAATTTGTAATCTGAACCTAAACAACAAATAGAAAGCAAAATAGACATTATATACCTGCTAGTGTCTCATGCTTCTTCTTGCGATATGATGTGACAAACTACTTTTGAATGCAATAAGCTTGTAGATCATTTTGACTTCACCGATACTTTTTGAAATTTCCTCAAATAACAGAAGCTCCGAAATCTGATCTCTTGGATCATGGGAAAAAATCATAAATACCATACTGGCATAATATATGTGAAACTGAATCATTACACAGTAGAGTCTGTTTGTGCTGATGAAACTGAAACTTACAATGAGACATTACCGGAACAAAAACAACAAATAAAAAGCAAGTGGACCTAGGTGAAATTTTTAATCATACCACGAAATTCAATAATGCTTGTATTTACATGGAAGGCACTACTTCTAGTTTTCGAACTTCTACAGATCTTGTGGATACAACACTAATATTTAAAAGTTCCAACATTTGAGGATATATACAACATTTTCTTAGAAGAAAAAAACCATTGTTTTGCTGTGCAGAACAGAAGACCAAGCGTATATATGTAATAATCCATAAGTTGTGCAGATGTGTTAGTGACTATTTTTTTTACAAAAATGACGTGGCCAAAAATAGAGAATATCAGCAATTTCTAAAAGTCTATGGGACCATCTAGTCTGATATGCTCATATAATCTAATTGCAACTAATATGTGATTACTCAAATTATATCTGACTTTTGGTTCAGTTTTACCCTGAATGTGTAGACCATACGTCCATATGGGTGGTTCGTCATTTCCAGATTAAGAAAATAAGGGATACTTCTAAAATTAGAATGTACTATTTGGATCATTAGGCTTTTAACTTACTATAGAAAGTCAAACTGATCTAACAATGTAAGCCACGCTGAAACTTGATCTTCACAGCATCAGGCTAAGCACTCTCGGAAACAACTTATTAACTGCAAAAACTTTACCCACATAGATATGTAACAAAAATAAAAGTGCTCTTGTTAGGATAATCTCCATACTACAACAATTTGGTTTACTTGCTTGACAAACGAAGCACAAACTATTGATCTGGTTTGTCGGCATGAAAGCAACAGTATCAGTTACCTCTTGCTGCATAATACAGATAGAATTAAAAATGCACGAAGAAGACAAAGCCTGGCATTTATAATTTCCCATTCTATTGAAATTTGAACAGGTATCGTGTGGCTATCAAATCTGCAACTTTGTCAGACCACCGATTAAGTATATCAATTATATGAGTGTGGCAACTGTTTTTTGATGATTACCTAGCTGTAAGTCATGTTAAGGAAGACTGAGTCGGTTCCATATATACTGTAGCCTGGCATAATACAGTTAGATCAATTAAATCTAGCCTGGCATTTTTAAGTATATCAATTATCGGTGGTGTTACAATGGTGACAGAATTATATGGAACTGTAGCCTGGCATTTTTAAGTATATCAAACGATGGTGGCTAGCTGTAAGTCATGTCGAGGAACATGGATTGTGATGTCTCACCTAGGTTATTTGTTCTTTGATGATTACCTTGCCATCACGGCTCAGCCTGGACATCCTCCACCATCTGCGATAGCGCCGATGATAGTAGTTCCTTCATCTTCCTCCATACCACCCCCTTGTATAGGAATCAGGACAAATATTGGAACTAAATTGTCAATGTGTTTTCCTCTTACTTGTAGAGCACTACGTACCACATACTCTAGAGACATCTCTCAGACTGGACGATCAGGTAATGTTACTGCTGGCTGCTCACCATTCTCTCCCACACAAAAAATCAAAAAAAGAATCTGAGTCGTGTGGATAAATTCTGCTCAACCTTAAACATTCATCGAGCACCTACAAAAATATGAGAGAAGTTAAAACATGCGATCTTTATGGAAGATAAAGACACGATTATACTAAAAATTATATCTTATTGGCAATGGATATCCCATGTTTTAGACATCTAACCGCCCAGCTTCATCAGGCCTTCAAACATATTAGAGTCAGTGCCTGTAGGGAGCTTACCTTGTAGAGAAAGTACTGCAACATGCAATCGCCATTTGACTCCACTTTTTCTGTACACACCTCTCACTCTCTTGCATATGTAGATCTCGACGGATGGAAGACTTGAATCAGATAGCATGGCTGCTAGCTTCCTGCTAGGTCCAGCCTGCCCCTGCAACTTTTTGGCACTTCTTATTGGCTTGGCATATGCCAGCGCAGCTGCAGATCTGTATCAGCTGAAAAGTCCAGGCCCGCAACTCAACAGCACCGGCTGATGTGATCCCGGTGACATACCTTGAGAGATGGAGACCAATTTTGGGAATAGTCTTGGGAGAGAGGTAGAAGCAGACGAACTCACCAGCAGCAATTTTAGGGCATCTATAAGACTATAACTCTAAACTCACCAGCAGCAATTTTAGGGCATCTATAAGACTATAACTCTAATACATGTATGAAAAGATTATTGTGTTCCTTTGACCTAGATGCTATTTTCCACTCAAAAATCAAACGCGTCATGTTAACGCATCATGTAAATTGCAAGCCTAGCATATAGGAAGGAGATTGTACAGGCACAATCAGATGACAGAACACAATAGGTTTCTATCTAACTCCCCAACATAAATATTGAGCAGAGAGCAGTACGGGACTATGTAAGGAGGCAGGGCTGTTTCTAGATTGAAAAATTCTAGGGGAACAGATGATGTAACGTGAATATTGTAGGGGAGGTAAACAGTGGCATCATCTTCCATAGTTCCTCCACTCTAAAGCTTCACCAATAATGGCGATTGTTTGATCTGATTGAAACTGTAGTCGATCTGACTCCTTCTCCACTGTAACTTCCCACCTGAATTGCAATTTGATCGCGCCATAGAAGTTGAGGGGATTGGACGCTTTCATCCTCAACCAATATGGATTGCATCGTCAGGAGCTGGGACCTGGGGTAGTGGAGATCCAACAGTCATAGAGGCTGGTTGGGCTGCTTTAGATGATTCTTCCATGAAAACTATAGATCGGAGGGATGAGGAAGAGCAGGAGCGCTAAAATCTTTTCAGCGCTAGGGCTGGAAGGCTTGGCGGAGAAAGAATTAGTTGTGAGGATTAACGTAGAGCGTCATATGGTGCCTCCAATTAGTAAATATATATACTAGTCGCCAACCCGTGCATCCGCACGGGGTAGAATATAGA
>NC_041392.1:113615289-113615577 GCF_002162155.2 Triticum dicoccoides | reverse complement strand
GATTAGATAGTAATGACATTACTATATTTTCGCCCTTCGTTACTATCGATCTACCACATGGATGTAGTAATGGAATTACCATGTTACGATCAGTTTACTGCATCGACCAGGATGGTTGGCTTAGACTAGTTAGAGGAAGGGTCGGTTAGTGGTGCGCTTCACAGTGGTCGGAGCGTACGTTTACTTACAATGCGCTCAGGCTTAGTTTAGCGTGTCTATATATATATATATATATATATATATATATATATATATATATATATATATATATATATATATATATATATA
>NC_041392.1:113589862-113614917 GCF_002162155.2 Triticum dicoccoides | reverse complement strand
AATGTAAGACGTTTTGGCAGGCTATTTGTGATCAGAGGGAGTACATCACTATATTTTCCATATGCATAGTTTATGCATATAAATATATAAGGAACATATTTGAGTTCTCAAATTCATTTTGATGCATTTGATCGTCACAACTTTAACCTAGTTTTATTCTTGACTTTAATATATTTGTTAGATTTCTATTCCATTTATGTATTCAAGTGCATCAATGTGGAAGCTATAATTTGTAATGATTTTTAGTTGCTTACATCATTACATCTGAAACCCTTTCTTTTTTTGGACGTGATCTAAAGCTTTTTCCTAGTAGTACATAAACTTCATCTACGTATATTCAAGGAAAAATGTTCTTCAAAGTGAATTCAGTGCACATAAGACAAAACACTGACTACCGTTCTTTGTTGACCTGAGTAAAGTGTGACCCCTTCAAGGGACTTTGATACAACTCATATTTCTTCTGTAAACTCATGTTTTGATAGTAGATCATCATCTTTTGTGCTCGGCCGCAAATAATCCTTCATAAGGCATATCCTGTAGCATCACCTTTTCCTGCTACTATATGCACTATTTTATAAATTTCTCATAAAAATGAACCATCTATTTAATCCTACAGCTCTATTGTGCCAATACCATACTTAACTTTATGGGGCTAGATAAGATGTACAAATACTATACGCTTTTCTTACTATCAACATGATGAAGTGAAGCCTTTTGACGACTATATGCCATCAATTTAGATAAATTATTGTTTTATCTATAGAGTGGCAGTTATAAAGTTGTAAGGAAACATCCACAATGTGGCCAAAATGAGAAGATAAATCGACCATGTATCATTCCTTCCTGATAAATGCGACCATTAAGTTGGTTCTGTGTATGCATGTATCCCCGGGTCAGCACAATTTTCAAATATGTGGAATGGAAATACTTAAATAGTACTTTACTTACAACCCAAATAAGTGTTTGAAATTATAGTTTGTCATTCCTGGAATATTTTCACGTTGCTTGATTTTTTATTCTAAATTATACTTTTTGAATCAAAATTAAAAGAAACCTATAAGTAGTATGAGACCCAAACAGTGTCTTTAGAATAAACGCTGCTTTTAAATTGCTATATTTATGCATAAAGTAGCACATTCCAGTAAGTCTTCTTTACACATGTTATAAGTCTCTCTAAACAAAACACCTTATACATCTGCACTTTACATGACATATGTTTTTCTTTTTTTGCGAGAATATATTAATTTATCTTGCAAGAATCGTAGAGTATTATGTTGGTTTTCATTGTTGCTCTAGCAATAATATAAAAAAAGAAACATCAATTCTTGTTTTGTGAATGAGCCAGAAATTAATACCTTGATATGTTTTAAAGTAGAAAATGTTTTAGGTAGTTGGATGCCAAACTTCCCTTTTACAACCATAATTGTAACAAATATTTAAGTTGATTGCATTGGTGTAATTAGTTTTATTAGATTAATTGACCGTGAAGTACATGCATGGCATAACTTTTCCATAGTTTATTGTTTGTATATATGTTCACGCAAAAGTAGTGATCAAAGTTAAATATTAGAAAACATAAAGAGTTAGAAACTTTAAATTTTGATGGAAAACATAGAGTGCAATTTTTTAACTATTACCAATTCCTATCATTATGAACCTATTCAGTTGGTGATCATGTTTTTTTTCTATGGCGGCCGAAGGAGAATCTTACAGACTGCATATCATGTGATGATTCATAATCGTCTGTCTTGTAGTACCGATGGTGCTCCAGAGTTAGCTATGGTACGTGCAACATCCATAGGAGGGTGCAAAAACACGTGTTTTTGTCTCCTTCCTCCAGCACGTAGCTTGACGAACTTGTACCTGATGTGTGTACTTCGTTGAGCAACTGACAAATATTTCAGTTAATGATATAAATGTTTTGAGGGAAATGCATATTCATGCAGCCTGCTGCTACGGTATTACGGATACCAAATGATTACATACCTCAACATGAATGCATGTTTTATATCTATATGCATGTATGACAGAGCTATTGGACTTGATATAGACGACACCTTTTTCTTGAGAGAAGATGTATCCAACACCTCTGAGTGAGGCGCCAAGACAATGAAAATTTGGTATTTGTCTTTGACGGAATGCCGAGTGTCCTTTGTGTTTTTTAAAATAATCGAGCATTCTAATTTGCAAAAAGAAATCATTTTTATATGGTTGTAAAAATAGCATTGACGTTACGGTATTTCTTAAAGAAAACATTCATATATACACATTCCCAGGGTGACCATTGGAAGGAATAACCTCGCATTGCATCTATCCAAACCTGCGAGGAAAACTCCAATCAGAAACTATTCAAAGATTGTCACACAAAAATATACTACATAAGTGTTCCTTGGCGAACCCTTTAATATTATCTTTTTACCTATTAATATGCTTATCCAAACATCTGAAATGATACCAGCTATGGTATCTAGAGGAAATACCTAAAATTTTCTTGCTTTAAACATAATATGATTCTTCCTCAAATTTGATGGAATATTGGCTAAACAGTAATATGTTCTTACAAAAAACGCAGTGCCAGTATTAGATTTTTGGTCGTAGCTTGCAAGCCATAAATCAGAATCGAACAAAACTGGTGCCACTGGAAAGCTTACCACCAATCCCACAACTTTTACCATTGCCTTAATTTCAGATTACACACTGTTTAATTGCAGTTTTACAATTAAATTACAGCCACATATCTACTTTCGAAACAATGACAACTATGGCTTACCTGGGCAACATGGAATATTCTTCCATAGCAAGCTCACGATTTCTCTTCCTTCCCTTGTCTTTTTCTCTGGTTTCATTGGCTGTTGCCTTGATCTCTTCCTATTGGCTGTAGTAACCTCTCTTTCAATTAAATTCTTCAAGAAGAAATTTGTGCAGCTTGCTGCCGTTGGCTGCACCTGGTTGTAGCCTCTTCCATCGACTTGAGATCTCTGTGTTTCTCTGATTGGTAGCTAGATCACGTGAAACCCACACAGTGGCAGCAAGGAGAGCATGTATACACGCAACAGCATGTCATGCACGGCTGCAGCGGCAAGACCATCTTGCGAGCGCAGGATCTCATCACGGCCGTAGAATTTCATGGCTATGGCTAGCAACAGAACAGCGGCTAGCAGCAGCTTATTGCGGCGAGGCGTGGCGCATGCAGGTCTTTAACGGCTGACAATATATCATCGCCTGCGACCACGAAGGCATTGAAGCTTCTCGTCTTGGTTTTTCTAGATGTTATCCTCTAGGCCTTGGTTGCATGATGATTAATTATTTTCTGACGTACATGAGGATTAACTATTTGTATGTATAATGGGAATAGTTCGTTGGTGACAAAGAGACTTCTTTTAATCGAAGCATTATCTGCATGTATATATGGGAAGACGTAGGTGGCAGGGACACTTCTATTAATCAGGACGTTAAGTATAATTTGGCTCCCTAATGTCCGAACTCTTAGGATGTTGTACGTGACATGAAGGCTTCCTTTTTATTAATATGAACCATTATAATTCCTACTGTTAAAAAAATCTGTCCCCTAGGGATATGGCAGGTTAGGTTTTCATGTTTTTTTATCTTTGTTGGTTAATGTGGGAATTCCAAATATATGGATTAATCTGGACCGTAATAACTCGGTCCCACCAGATGAGCGGTTCCTAATTACTGATTAACGTGGTAATTGTTTGGGAGTCTGTAATTAGTATAGGTATAGATAGATAGATAGATAGATAGATATAGATAGATAGATAGATAAGATATAAGATTTTTGGCCTCACAAAGGATAAAGCATTGCTCAAGCTTGGGGGAGACTTAAGTCAATGTTATATTCATGCTCCAATCATGAGCTCTCAAGAGAAATTATTATTCAAAATTTTTATGCTCGGCTTTCACTAAAAAAAATACACTTCCGTGATGATACGTGTTTGTCACAGTAGGTCGCGTTTTCTGTCATGCATGTACATCCATGATAAATTTATGACAGAATGAAGATAGTCATACCTGTGCTGTCGTGAAGTGTTCCATGACATTGCCAAAATTATCATCACAGAAGTGTCCACTTCCATGACGATAAATCGCGCGTCACAAAAGTGCTTTCGTCAAGGGTGACCGACACGTGGCATCCACCATAACGGAACACCGTTAAGCTATCGGGTCGGATTTTGGATCCGATAACCCGTTAACAGCCATGACCAATGCCGATTTTCCATGTGTAAAATTCTCATTGGCTGACGGATCCACGCGTCAGCTCCGCGTTGGCACATGTGTCACTCCTCCAACGGTCGAGATGGGCCTATGATATGTTGACACGTGGACCGGCCCAAAAGTGGCCCACAAAGTTTAAATGGACCGGCCCAACCGAAGGCCCATAAGATTTAGCGGACATAATGAGCCGGCCCAGCTAAAGGCCCACAAAATTTAGCGGACCATAATGGGCCGGCCCAGCTAAAGGCCCACACAATTTTGCAGACCATAATGGGCCGGCCCAGCTAAAGGCCCACAAGATTTTGCGGACCACAATGGGCCGGCCCAGCTAAAGGCCCACAAGATTCTGCAGACCATAATGGGCCGGCCCAGCTAAAGGCCCAACATTCTCTGTCAAATCGGCCCGTCAACGGCCTGTCCTAAACTTGTCATCAACGCAGCCCATGGTCACTTCTAGCCCGTTAACAGTCCGCTAAGTAATTTGGCCAAATTACGGTCCGATGTATTTCCGGCCTGTTAAAGGTCCGGCTTCATTTGGGCCCATTTACAGGCCATCAAAACTTTTGGCCCATAAACGACCATGAAGGATTTGGGTCATATTCGGCCATGTCTGACATTCGGCCTGTTAGAGGCCCACTATAGCTTTGGGCCACTTTCGGCCTGTTGTCATTTTCGGCCTGTTAAAGCCGGACGTAAACCATGGGCCATATGTGGCCCAACGTCATATCAGGCCCATTAATGGCCCATATAAAAATGATGATAATCTAGCCCGACCGAAGTTCCGGCCTGTTAAAGGCCCGTGTATTAGGTCGGCACATTTATGGCCCATCCGAATTTCGGCCTGTCAAAGATCCGCATCGTAAATGAGCGACCATTTCGGCCTGCTAAGTCCAGTGGGTTATTTGGCACAATCAGGGCCCAATCTAAATTTCAGTCTATTAAAGGCCCATGTTTTTTATGGGCTCGAGATATTTACACATGTAAACGGCCTATTTTTACTGAGGGCCCAAATTATGTTTAGGCCTGTTAAAGGACCACTATGGGCACATGCCTACCAGAAAAATATGAAAGCTTATGCTGATTTAGGCCCAGATATTTTTAGTGGGCTACATGCCAATTTCGGCTCGTAATCGTTTTTAGCCCAATTGGAATGGTGAAGGAAATATGCCCTAGAGGCAATAATAAAGTTATTATTTATTTCCTTATTTCATGATAAATGTTTATTATTCATGCTAGAATTGTATTAACCGGAAATATAATACATGTGTGAATACATAGACAAACAGAGTGTCACTAGTATGCCTCTACTTGACTAGCTCGTTAATCAAAGATGGTTATGTTTCCTAAACATAGACAAAGAGTTGTTATTTGATTAACGGGATCACATCATTAGGAGAATGATGTGATTGACTTGACCCATTTCGTTAGCTTAGCACTCGATCATTTAATATGTTGCTATTGCTTTCTTCATGACTTATACATGTTCCTCTGACTATGAGATTATGCAACTTCTGTTTACCGGAGGAACACTTTGTGTGCTACCAAACGTCACAACATAACTGGGTGATTATAAAGGAGCTCTACAGGTGTCTCCAAAGGTACATGTTGGGTTGGCGTATTTCGAGATTAGGATTTGTCACTCCGATTGTCGGAGAGGTATCTCTGGGCCCTCTCGGTAATGCACATCACCTAAGCCTTCCAAGCAATGCAACTAAATGAGTTAGTTGCAAGATGATGTATTACGAAACAAGTAAAGAGACTTGCCGGTAACGAGATTGAACTAGGTATTGATATACCGATGATCGAATCTCGGGCAAGTAACATACCGATGACAAAGGGAACAACGTATGTTGTTATGTGGTCTGACCGATAAAGATCTTCGTAGAATATGTGGGAGCCAATATGAGCATCCAGGTTCCGCTATTGGTTATTGACCGGAGACATGTCTCGGTCATGTCTACATTGTTCTCGGACCCATAGGGTTCGCACGCTTAAGGTTTCGATGACAGTTATATTATGAGTTTATGAGTTTTGATGTACCGAAGTTGGTTCGGAGTCCCGGATATGATCGCGGACATAACGAGGAGTCTCGAAATGGTCGAGACATAAAGATTGATATATTGGACGGCTATATTCGGACACTGGAAGTGTTTCGGGGAAGTTTCGGATAAAACCGGAGTACCGGGGGGTTACCGGAAGCCCCCGGGGGGTTAATGGGCCTCATGGGCCTAAATTGGAGAAGAGAAGGGGCTGCCAGAGCAGGCCGCGCGCCCCCTCTCCCCCTAGTCCGAATTGGACAAGGAGGGAGGGGAGGCGCCCCCCTTTCCTTCCTCTCCTCTCTCCCTTCCTTCCCCCTCTCCTACTTGGACAAGGAAAGGGAGGGGAGTCCTACTCCCGGTAGGAGTAGGACTCCTCCTGCGCGCCTCCTACTAGGGCCGGCCGCACCCCCCCTTGGCTCCTTTATATACGGAGGCAGGGGGCACCCCTAGACACACAAGTTGATCCACGTGATCGTTTTCTTAGCCGTGTGCGGTGCCCCCTTCCACCATAATCCTCGATAATATTGTAGTGGTGCTTAGGCGAAGCCCTGCGACAGTTGAACATCAAGATCGTCACCACGCCGTCATGCTGACGGAACTCTTCCCCGACACTTTGCTAGATTGGAGTCCGGGGATCGTCATCGAGCTGAACGTGTGCTGAAACTCGGAGGTGCCGTAGTTTCGGTGCTTGGATCGGTCGGATCGTGAAGACGTACGACTACATCAACCGCGTTAATATAACGCTTCCGCTGTTGGTCTACAAGGGTATGTAGATCACACTCTCCCCTCGTTGCTATGCATCACCATGATCTTGCGTGTGCGTAGGAATTTTTTTGAAATTACTACGTGCCCCAACAGTGGCATCCGAGCCTAGGTTTTATGTGTTGATGTTATATGCACGAGTAGAACACAAGTGAGTTGTGGGCGATATAAGTCATACTACTTACCGGCATGTCATACTTTGGTTCGGCGGTATTGTTGGACGAAGCGGCCCGGACCGACCTTACGCGTACGCTTACACGAGACCGGTTCTCCCGACGTGCTTTGCACAAAGGTGGCTAGCGGGTGTCAGTTTCTCCAACTTCAGTTGAACCGAGTGTGGCTATGCCCGGTCCTTGCGAAGGTTAAAATAGCACCAACTTGACAAACTATCGTTGTGGTTTTGATGCGTAGGTAAGATTGGTTCTTGCTTAAGCCCGTAGCAGCCACGTAAAACTTGCAACAACAAAGTAGAGGACGTCTAACTTGTTTTGCAGGGCATGTTGTGATGTGATATGGTCAAGAAATGATACTAAATTTTATTGCATGATATGATAATGTTTTGTAACCGAGTTATCGGCAACTGGCAGGAGCCATATGGTTGTCACTTTATTGTATGCAATGCAACTGCGCTGTAATGCTTTACTTTATCACTAAGCGGTAGCGATAGTCGTGGAAGCATAAGATTGGTGAGACGACAACGATGCTACGATGGTGATCAAGGTGTCGCGCCAGTGACGATGGTGATCATGACAGTACTTCGGAGATGGAGATCACAAGTACAAGAAGATGATGGCCATATCATATCACTTATATTGATTGCATGTGATGTTTATCTTTTATGCATCTTATCTTGCTTTGATTGATGGTAGCATTATAAGATGATATCTCACTAAATTTCAAGATAAAAGTGTTCTCCCTAAGTATGCACCGTTCCAAAGTTCGTCGTGCCCAGACACCACGTGATGATCGGGTGTGATAAGCTCTACGTCCATCTACAATGGGTGCAAGCCAGTGTTGCACACGCAGAATACTCAGGTTAAACTTGACGAGCCTAGCATATGCAGATATGGCCTCGGAACACTGAGACCGAAAGGTCGAGCGTGAATCATATAGTAGATATGATCAACATAACGATGTTCACCATTGAAAACTACTCCATTTCACGTGATGATCGGTTATGGTTTAGTTGATTTGGATCACGTAATCACTTAGAATATTAGAGGGATGTCTTTCTAAGTGGGAGTTCTTAAGTAATATGATTAATTGAACTTAAATTTATCATGAACTTAGTACCTAATAGTATCTTGCTTGTTTATGTTTGATTGTAGATAGATGGCCCGTGCTGTTGTTCCGTTGAATTTTAATGCGTTCCTTGAGAAAGCAAAGTTGAAAGATGATGGTAGCAATTACACGGTCTGGGTCCGTAACTTGAGGATTATCCTCATTGTTGCACAGAAGAATTACGTCCTGGAAGCACCGTTGGGTGCCAGGCCTGCTGCTGGAGCAACACCAGATGTTATGAACGTCTGGCAGAGCAAAGCTGATGACTACTCGATAGTTCAGTGTGCCATACTTTACGGCTTAGAATCGGGACTTCAACGATGTTTTGAACATCATGGAGCATATGAGATGTTCCAGGAGTTGAAGTTAATATTTCAAGCAAATGCCCGGATTGAGAGATATGAAGTCTCCAATAAGTTCTATAGCTGCAAGATGGAGGAGAACAGTTCTGTTAGTGAGCATATACTCAAAATGTCTGGGTATAATAATCACTTGATTCAATTGGGAGTTAATCTTCCAGATGATTGCGTCATTGACAGAATTCTCCAATAACTGCCACCTAGCTACAAGAGCTTTGTGATGAACTATAATATGCAAGGGATGAATAAGACTATTCCCGAGCTCTTCTCAATGCTAAAAGCTGCGGAGGTAGAAATCAAAAAGGAGCATCAAGTGTTGATGGTCAACAAGACCACTGGTTTCAAGAAAAAGGGCAAAGGGAAGAAGAAGGTGAACTTCAAAAAGAATAGCAAGCAAGTTGCTGCTCAAGAGAAGATACCCAAATCTGGACCTAAGCCTGAAACTGAGTGCTTCTACTGCAAGCAGACTGGTCACTGGAAGCGGAACTGCCCGAAGTATTTGGCGGATAAGAAGGATGGCAAGGTGAACAAAGGTATATGTGATATACATGTTATTGATGTGTACCTTACTAGAGCTCGCAGTAGCACCTGGGTATTTGATACTGGTTCTATTGCTAATATTTGCAACTCGAAACAGGGACTACGGATTAAGTGAACACTGGCGAAGGACGAGGTGACGATGCGCGTGGGAAATGGTTCCGAAGTCGATGTGATCGCGGTTGGCACGCTACCTCTACATCTACCATCGGGATTAGTATTAGACCTAAATAATTGTTATTTGGTGCCAGCGTTGAGCATGAACATTATATCTGGATCTTGTTTGATGCGAGACGGTTATTCATTTAAATCAGAGAATAATGGTTGTTCTATTTATATGAGTAATATCTTTTATGGTCATGCACCCTTGAAGAGTGGTCTATTTTTGATGAATCTCGATAGTAGTGATACACATATTCATAATGTTGAAGCTAAAAGATGCAGAGTTGATAATGATAGTGCAACTTATTTGTGGCACTGCCATTTAGGTCATATCGGTGTAAAACGCATGAAGAAACTCCATACTGATGGACTTTTGGAACCACTTGATTATGAATCACTTGGTACTTGCGAACCGTACCTCATGGGCAAGATGACTAAAACACCGTTCTCCGGTACTATGGAGAGAGCAACAGATTTGTTAGAAATCATACATACAGATGTATGTGGTCTAATGAATGTTGAAGCTCGTGGCGGATATCGTTATTTTCTCACCTTCATAGATGATTTAAGAAGGGTATATCTACTTAATGAAACATAAGTCTGAAACATTTGAAAAGTTCAAAGAATTTCAGAGTGAAGTTGAAAATCATCGTAACAAGAAAATAAAGTTTCTACGATCTGATCGTGGAGGAGAATAATTGAGTTACGAGTTTGGTCTACATTTGAAACAATGCGGAATAGTTTCGCAACTCACGCCACCTGGAACACCACAGCATAATGGTGTGTCTGAACGTCGTAATCGTACTTTACTTGATATGGTGCGATCTATGATGTCTCTTACAGATTTACCGCTATCGTTTTGGGGTTATGCTCTAGAGACAACCGCATTCACGTTAAATAGGGCACCATCAAAATCCGTTGAGACGACGCCTTATGAACTGTGGTTTGGCAAGAAACCAAAGTTGTCGTTTCTAAAAGTTTGGGGCTGCGATGCTTATGTGAAGAAACTTCAACCTGATAAGCTCGAACCCAAATCGGAGAAATGTGTCTTCATAGGATACCCAAAAGAGACTGTTGGGTACACCTTCTATCACAGATCCGAAGGCAAGACATTTGTCGCTAAGAATGGATCCTTTCTGGAGAAGGAGTTTCTCTCGAAAGAAGTGAGTGGGAGGAAAGTAGAACTTGATGAGGTAACTGTACCTGCTCCCTTATTGGAAAGTAGTACATCGCAGAAACAGGTTTCTGTGACACCTACACCAATTAGTGAGGAAGCTAAAGATAATGATCATGAAACTTCAGAACAAGTTACTACTGAACCTCGTAGATCAACCAGAGTAAGATCCGCACCAGAGTGGTACGGTAATCCTGTTCTGGAAGTCATGCTACTAGATCGTGATGAACCTACGAACTATGAAGAAGCAATGGTGAGCCCAGATTCCGCAAAATGGCTTGAAGCCATGAAATCTGAGATGGGATCCATGTATGAAAACAAAGTATGGACTTTGGTTGACTTGCCTAATGATCGGCAAGCAATTGAGAATAAATGGATCTTCAAGAAGAAGACTGACGCTGACGGTAATGTTACTATCTACAAAGCTCGACTTGTCACAAAAGGTTTTCGACAAGTTCAAGGGATTGACTACGATGAGACCTTCTCACCCGTAGCGATGCTTAAGTCTGTCCGAATCATGTTAGCAATTGCCGCATTTTATGATTATGAAATTTGGCAGATGGATGTCAAAACTGCATTCCTGAATGGATTTCTGGAAGAAGAGTTGTATATGATGCAGCTGGAAGGTTTTGTCGATCCAAAGGGAGCTAACAAAGTGTGCAAGCTCCAGCGATCCATTTATGGACTGGTGCAAGCCTCTCGGAGTTGGAATAAACGCTTTGATAGTGTGATCAAAGCATTTGGTTTTGTACAGACTTTTGGAGAAGCCTGTATTTACAAGAAAGTGAGTGGGAGCTCTGTAGAATTTCTGATATTATATGTAGATGACATATTACTAATCGGAAATGATATAGAATTTCTGCATAGCATAAAGGGATACTTGAATAAGAGTTTTTGAATGAAAGACCTCGGTGAAGCTGCTTACATATTAGGCATTAAGATCTATAGAGATAGATCAAGATGCTTAATTGGACTTTCACAAAGCACATACCTTGACAAAGTTTTGAAAAAGTTCAAAATGGATCAAGCAAAGAAAGGATTCTTGCATGTGTTACAAGGTGTGAAATTGAGTAAGACTCAATGCCTGACCAATGCAGAAGATAGAGAGAAAATGAAAGATGTTCCCTATGCTTCAGCCATAGGCTCTATCATGTATGCAATGCTGTGTACCAGACCTGATGTGTGTCTTGCTATAAGTCTAGCAGGGAGGTACCAAAGTAATCCAGGAGTGGATCACTGGACAGCGGTCAAGAACATCCTGAAATACCTGAAAAAGACTAAGGATATGTTTCTCATATATGGAGGTGAAAAAGAGCTCATCGTAAATGGTTACATTGATGCAAGCTTTGACACTGATCCGGACGATTCTAAATCGCAAACCGGATACGTATTTACATTAAACGGTGGAGCTGTCAGTTGGTGCAGTTCTAAACAAAGCATTGTGGTGGGATCTACATGTGAAGCGGAGTAAATAGCTGCTTCGGAAGCAGCAAACGAAGGAGTCTGGATGAAGGAGTTCATATCCGATCTAGGTGTCATACCTAGTGCATCGGGTCCAATGAAAATCTTTTGTGAAAATACTGGTGCAATTGCCTTGGCAAAGGAATCCAGATTTCACAAGAGAACCAAGCACATCAAGAGACGCTTCAATTCCATCCGGGATCTAGTCCAGGTGGGAGACATAGAGATTTGCAAGATACATACGGATCTGAATGTTGCAGACCCATTGAATAAGCCTCTTCCACGAGCAAAACATGATCAACACCAAAGCTCCATGGGTGTTAGAATCATTACAGTGTAATCTAAATTATTGACTCTAGTGCAAGTGGGAGACTGAAGGAAATATGCCCTAGAGGCAATAATAAAGTTATTATTTATTTCCTTATTTCATGATAAATGTTTATTATTCATGCTAGAATTGTATTAACCGGAAACATAATACATGTGTGAATACATAGACAAACAGAGTGTCACTAGTATGCCTCTACTTGACTAGCTCATTAATCAAAGATGGTTTGTTTCCTAACCATAGACAAAGAGTTGTTATTTGATTAACAGGATCACATCATTAGGAGAATGATGTGATTGACTTGACCCATTCCGTTAGCTTAGCACTCGATCATTTAGTATGTTGCTATTGCTTTCTTCATGACTTATACATGTTCCTATGACTATGAGATTATGCAACTCCCGTTTATCGGAGGAACACTTTGTGTGCTACCAAACGTCACAATGTAACTGGGTGATTATAAAGGAGCTCTACAGGTGTCTCCAAAGGTACATGTTGGGTTGGCGTATTTCGAGATTAGGATTTGTCACTCCGATAGTCGGAGAGGTATCTTTGGGCCCTCTCGGTAATGCACATCACCTAAGCCTTGCAAGCAATGCAACTAAATGAGTTAGTTGCAAGATGATGTATTATGGAACAAGTAAAGAGACTTTCCGGTAACGAGATTGAACTAGGTATTGATATACCGACGATCGAATCTCGGGCAAGTAACATACCGATGACAAAGGGAACAACGTATGTTGTTATGCGATCTGACCAATAAAGATCTTCGTAGAATATGTGGGAGCCAATATGAGCATCCAGGTTCCGCTATTGGTTATTGACCGGAGACATGTCTCGGTCATGTCTACATTGTTCTCAAACCCGTAGGGTCCGCACGCTTAAGGTTTCGATGACAGTTATATTATGAGTTTATGAGTTTTGATGTACCGAAGTTGGTTCGGAGTCCCGGATATGATCGCGGACATAACGAGGAGTCTCGAAATGGTCGATACATAAAGATTGATATATTGGACGGCTATATTTGGACACCGGAAGTGTTCCGGGGAAGTTTCGGATAAAACCGGATTACCGGGGGGTTACCAGAACCCTCGGGGGGTTAATGGGCCTAATGGGCCTAAAGTGGAG
Organism: Triticum dicoccoides; assembly: GCF_002162155.2. Taxonomy (NCBI): domain Eukaryota; kingdom Viridiplantae; phylum Streptophyta; class Magnoliopsida; order Poales; family Poaceae; genus Triticum; species Triticum dicoccoides. The sequence continues at coordinate 113,601,453 of NC_041392.1, read as the reverse complement.
AAGAGAAGGGGCTGCCAGGGCAGGCCGCGTGCCCCCTCTCCCCCTAGTCCGAATTGGACAAGGAGGGAGGGGCGGCGCCCCCCCCCTTTCCTTCCTCTCCTCTCTCCCTTCCTCCCCCCTCTCCTACTTGGACAAGGAAAGGGAGGGGAGTCCTACTCCCGGTAGGAGTAGGACTCCTCCTGCGCGCCTCCTACTAGGGCCAGCCGCACCCCCCTTGGCTCCTTTATATACGGAGGCAGGGGGCACCCCTAGACACACAAGTTGATCCACGTGATCGTTTTCTTAGCCGTGTGCGGTGCCCTCTTCCACCATAATCCTCGATAATATTGTAGTGGTGCTTAGGCGAAGTCCTGCGGCAGTTGAACATCAAGATCGTCACCACGCCGTCGTGCTGACGGAACTCTTCCCCGACACTTTGCTGGATCGGAGTCCGGGGATCGTCATCGAGCTGAACGTGTGCTGAAACTCGGAGGTGCCGTAGTTTCGGTGCTTGGTTCGGTCGGATCGTGAAGACGTACGACTACATCAACCGCGTTAATATAACGCTTCCACTGTCGGTCTACAAGGGTACGTAGATCACACTCTCCCCTCGTTGCTATGCATCACCATGATCTTGCGTGTGCGTAGGAATTTCTTTGAAATTACTACGTTCCCCAACAAATGGGCCCAACGAATGTTGGCATGTTGGGCTCCTACGAAGCTTTCGGCCGAATACATTACTAAGATAAACCTACACTACACAAAAATAGCCTCGTAATTACTGCAGCCTAAGGCAGCATCATAAATGTTGTATCACAACAAAATAAATTCCAACCAGCCAACAAAAGGCCTGTTGGCATAAAGTTTACAGTCCTTCCAGATAAAAGCACCATCAGATGTATAGAAGCACAGATCATTTAACCTGAGTGCTAATGTTTCAGGCTGTAGAATCTGATGGAGCAGCACGATCACCACCTTTTTTCCGCCATTGCTCTTGAATAACAAAGCGAATGTCTGATAGTCTGGTTTCAAAACCATTGATATCTTGACGACATTTCTCAACCACTATTCTTGTTTTCAAAACAACGTCCATTAGGGATTGGACTTGTGTCTGGAGCACAGATATATCACTCTGTCTAGCAGGAAGATTTTGTTCAGTAGGCGATTTGGACGAGATTACCTTGACAACCAACCCAGAATTACGCAGGAAGGTGCTTTTTGCACTGTTAGTGGAGAGATACTGACGCACTGCAGTAAGAGGTGACATTGTGCCTGTAGTAGCCTCGTCACCTTCAGGTGGTTGTGGCTGTTCAATCATTTGTTCCATAGTTTCCTAAAAGTTTGAACTTGTAGATTAGTGTACCAGATAAGTTACTAATGAGACAAAAACAAACAAAGTAGGTTAAACATTTATACATAACTTATTTTGGTGAACTACTGTAATACATTAGCATGTATTGTAGTGCCAACTACATAATAAAATCACTTTCGGAACATATGTCCATGTAGCATGCCTACTGCATTGTCTATTTCCTCACATTCGTTGACATCTAAGGATAAAGAGACATGGTTTGAAGTAGGATGAACATAGTTTGACATCATTCATATCATGGGAAAACATATATAAAACAAACATGCTATTTTATCATTGTGTGCGCACGTGAACACAACAACTAGATTACAGATCAAGACCAAAAGAATATCCTTCATCTCTTTTAAACCATGTAAGGTGAAATGATACGTTAAGACAACTGTGAATAAAAGTGAACAGAGTAACTGACATTGGCTGCAAACCAAGTAGTTAAATGAACACATCACAGTACCAATCAGTTCAAGGCAGGAGGAGTAAGGACTTACAACAACGGCTTGAACTGGTGTGCTCATGCCCTTCATCTTGCTGGTGTGGCAATCCTTAAAGATTTGCACTGCATTCGGTTCAGGTTCTTTTTGGTCTGCACGGGCTTTCCTCTGTATTTGGAATAAGTCAATATAGATATGATAATATGGCACGAAAAAAGAAGGAAGTAGCAGCTATTTACAAGAGCCTCGCAGTGTGCAAAATAGCTACGAGATCCTGTTGTCTGTTGGAATTTCACTGTAGAACGGTTGGTTTTGTTCTTCAAACAGTTAGCCTAGAAGAAGATACACTTGTAAGGCACATACATAAATACAAGTTCAATATGTGGTCTGATCAAATACATATAGCCTACCTGATACTTTGGATCAGACCAGTGTTTAACGAGGGCTGTCCAGTCTTCATGTGTAATATATTCCACTGGAGATGTTTGGGCTATTTCATTGTTAGACTTGCCTTCAAAGTGAGATTTTATAAGGTGGTACCGATACTATCGCAGAGCAGACTGAAAAACATGAGTGCATGCTTGTTTAGTTGCATCATCTTTCGGATCCAACTTGAACCTCATCTGTTGAAAAAAGAATGTGAGTCTTATTAGGAGGAAGCTAGAAAGTATGGGACAGAGCAAGACAATATTACTAATTGCGATGAATAACATTACTTATAGATAAATGGTCAAGGAAGGTGTTAAACTGGGTATTGTCTTTCTCATTCCTATACTGGATCCACGTTGGGAGGATACGTGCATGACACCTAACATCAACTGCTGCCTCTGATACTAACTTGGCTGACTCTGTAGCATCACGTGGCCTTTTTAAACCTGCCTCAAAATGGATCTCCATTATTCCTCCTTTAGATTTTGTTAATCTGTCAAGCATTATCCCTGATGTCTGTTTCCGCTTACGCCGTGGTGCTAGTTCAGCAACGAATATGGAAAGTGTTAGTGTACATCAAACTGTGAGAGTACATATAAAGGAGCATGCAACTGCAACTTGACTCGGTCAGGTACCGTCTTGGTGTTGATGCTCATGAGGTTCATCTGATCTTGCCAAGTCCTATTGTGTCAGCAGTGCTTCGGAAGTAGTGTTAGGTGTGAAGGCAGCTTGGGAACTGGCCAGTTCGGGAGCAAACGAACGAGTAACTGGTTGAGATGCTGGTAAAGTGTCTTGTCATAAGTGGCAATTCGAAAAATTAGAAGCAGTACAATGTAGAAATCAATGCAAGATGCAACCACTATCAAACTGCCATGTTAAAAGCGTCCAATCTTGAGTGACTGATGCGGGATACACAACAACAGTACTTTGATGTAAGAACATGGTATGATAGATAGATGAAGTGTATTCTAGACACAGAAAGCCATGTCATATGCACATGTATAACATATAAACTCAGCAGGTGCAATTTATTCAAAATAGAAGAAATACAGGCTAGACAACATATGCAACATGAAACCAATTATCACACTGTCAACTTAGAGCAAGCACCTGCGATGGTGGAGTACGGGAGATGAACTCATCATGTAGACTTGGGACTTCAACTTCATTAGCAGTAGCAGTGGCAAATCTAGAGAGTCTCTGTTTGCGTCGGTGAGGAGGACCACCAACATCCCCTAACTTACTCTTTTCCTTCCTATTTTCTGATATTTCCTTATGAAGTCAAAACCATAAGAAGATGAATAAAATTAGCTCTGCATAACTGGTTGATGCATGATACAGACGAACACTACTTTGATGTAAGGCAAGCGCATGATAGGAGGATGGAATATATACAAAAAAGACAGCGTTTCATATTCACACGTACGATAGGAGGATGGAATATGTATGAAAAAACAGTAAGCGGAAGGGATTTCAACAAAATTAGAAGAAATGAAAGCTAGGCACCATATGAACATGCAACCAATATCACTCTATCAGGTAAAAAGTGTCTCGTTGTAAGTGCCATTTCAAGAAATTAGAAGCAGTACAAGCTAAAAGACAATGCAATATGCAACCTACATCACAGTCCCAAGTTAAATGTGTCTTATGGGTAAGCGATCGTTGCAGGTATAAGTTGTAAGCTACGCAGATGCAATTCAACATAATCAGAAGCAATACAAACTAGACATCATACGGAAAACACAACCACGTATAACAGTTCCAAGTAAGAGCAAGCACCTGTGATGGTGGAGTAGGGGATATGTGCTCATCGTACACGTATGTTCTAGAAATAGGAACACGTGTCATATTCACAGGCATTATGTGTAAAGTAAGCAGATACAATTCAAGTTAGAAGCAATACAAGCTAGACATCATACGCAACATGCAACCACATATAATAGTGTCAAGTTAGAGAAAGCACCTATGATGGTGGAGTAGGGGAGATGTGCTCATCATCTACACAGCTACGTTGACTGTCCAGGCTTGTGTTGTCCTGCGAATCTTGTTGGGAGGATGGCGGAGTAGAATCTGTAGAGACCCCCTGTTTGAGTTGCTCCGAAGGACCACCATCATCCACTGCCGGACTAATTTCCTTCAACTGTAATGATTTTGCCTTGTGAAGTCAAACCGATAAGAAAAAGGAATAAAATTCGCTCTTCAGAACTCATTCATGCATGATACTGACGAACACTACTCGAAGGCAAACACATGATGCGAGGATGGAATATGTATGAAAAACAGGATGGTGTGACATATTCACACCTATGATGTGGTAACTAAGCAGAAGGCATTTCAACAAATTAGAAGCACTGCAAGCTAGACACCATATGAAATATGCAACCAATATCACTTTGCCAAGTTCAAACTGTATGGCGTTTCAACAAATTAGAAGCACTACATGCTAGAAATCATATGCAAGACACAACCAATATCACAGTGGCAACTTAAAGGTGCCTTATCATAAGTGACTGATGCAGGATATGCAAGAATAGTAGTCTGATGTAGAAACAGGAACACATGTCATATTCACAGGCATTATGTGTAAAGTAAGTAGATGCAATTCAACAAAGTTAGAAGCAATACAAGATAGACATCATACGCAACATGCAACCACATATAATAGTGCCAAGTTAGAGCAAGCACCTGTGTTGGTGGAGTAGGGGAGATGTGCTCATCATCTACACAGCTACGTTGACTGTCTAGCCTTGCATTGTCTTGCGAATCTTGTTGGGAGGATGGCGGAGTAGAATCTGTATAGAACCTCCATTTCAGTTGCTCGGAAGGACCACCATCATCCAATGCCTTGACAATTTCCTTCAACTTTATTGATTTTGCATTGTGAGGTCATACCGACAAGAAAAAGGAATATCATTCGCTCTTCAGAACTCATTCATGCATGATACTGATGAACACTACTCTGATGAAAGGCAAAGTCATGATACGAGGATGGAATATGTACGAAAAAATGGACGGCTTGACATATTCACACATATGATGTGGTAACTAAGTAGAAGGCACTTCAACAAATTAGAAACACTGCAAGACACCATATGGAAGGTGCAATCAATATCACTCTGCCAAGTTAAAACTGTCTCGTCATAGGTGGATTTCATCAAACTAGAAGAAATACATGCTAGAAATCATATTCAAGATGCAAACCAATATCACACTGCCAACTTAAAGGTGTCCCATCATAAGTGACTAATGCAGGATACATAAGAAGAGTAGTTTCATGTAAAAACATGGTGTGATAGACAGATATAGTATGTACCAAAAACAGGAAAGCGTGTCATATTCACATGTATCATGTGTAAGCTAAGCAGATGCAGTTTACACTAATTAGGAGCAATACGAGCTAGACACAATATGCAACATGCAACCAGATATCACACTGCCAAGTTAGAGCAAGCACCTTGGATGGTGGAGTAGGGGAGCGGAGACTTGGACCTTGTAATATGACAAGGATAATCGATACAGATGCTCCATTTACGTTGCTGCAGAGGACCACCATCATTGCCTTCCTTACTCTTTTCCTTCCTCTTTCTTGATTTTGCCTTATCAAGTCAAACCCACAAGAAAAAGGAATAAAATTTGCTCTTCAGAACTCATTGATGCATGATACTGACGAACACTACTGTCATGTAAGGCAGCCGCATGATAGGAGGATGGAATATGTATGAAAAACAGGACGGCGTGACATATTGACATGTATGATGTATAAAGTGTAAACTAAGCACAAGGTGCTTGAACTTGTTAGAATCGATGCAAGCTAGAAACCATATGAAAGATGAAACCAATATCACTCTGCCAAAGTAAAAGGGTGCCCTAACAAATGTATTTGACCAAATTAGAAGCAATACATGGCAACAAGCTAGAAATAATATGCAATATGCAACGAATAAAGGTGACTCATCGTAAGTGATTGATGCAGGATACAGAAAAGAGGTAGTTTCATGTAAGAACAAGGTTAACACATAGATGTAGTGTGTACCAAAAATAGGAAGGCATGTCATATTCACAGGTATAGTGTGTAAACTAAGCAGATGCAATTTACCCTAATTAGAAGCATTAGAAGCTAGACACTGTATGCAACATGCAACCACATATCACACTGCGAAGTTAGAGCAAGCACCTGTGATGGTGGTGTAGGGGAAGTGCGATCTTCAGGTACAGAGCTACGTTCAATATCTTCATTTAGGCTTGCTGTTTCTTGAGAATCATGTGGAGAGGATGAAATTGCATTCTTTATAAGAGTATTGCGTCTCATATTAACCCACGCGCGTGACTGTCTCATCATAAGCGATAGACGCAGGATACACAAGGACAGTAGTTTGATGTAAGAACATGGTGTGATAGGCAGATGTAGTATGTACCAAAAATAGGAAGGCGTGTCATATTCACATGTATAATGTGTAATCTAAGGAGATGCAATTTAACAAATTAGGAGCATTGATGAGGGATACACAAGAAAAGTAGTTTGATGTAAGAACATGGTTAATAGCTAGAAAGACATAGTATGTACCAAAAACAGGAAGGCATGTCATATTCACAGGTATAATGTGTTAACTAAGCAGATGCAATTTACCCTAATTAGAAGCATTACAAGGTAGACACCATATGCAACATGCAACCACATATCACACTGCCAAGTAAGAGCAAGCACTTGCGATGGTGGTGTGGGGGAATTGCGGTGATCAACTAGAGAGCTACGTTGACTATCTTCATTTAGCATTGCTGTTTCTTGAGAATCATGTGGGGAGGATGACACTGCACTCTTTAAACGAGTAGGGCGTCTCACAGTAACCCACTCGGGTGACTGTCTCATCATAAGTGATTGACGAGGGATACAAAAGAGCATTAGTTTGATGTACGAACTTGGTTAATAGACATATGTAGTATGTATCAAAAACAGGAAGGCATGTCATTATCAAAGGTATAATGTGTAAAGTAAGCAAATGCAATTTAACCAAATTGGAAGCAATACAAGCTAGACACCATATGCAACATGCAACCACATTTGACAGTGCGAAGTTAAAGCAAGCACCTGGGATGGTTGTGTGTGGCAATTGAGACCATCAACTGCAGAGCTACGTTTACTGTCTCCAACTGCTGACACTGCACCCATTAGAGCGCTGAAACGCTTAGTGCTTATCTTCAAATTACACTGGAGCGACTTCTGTCTTTTCTTTTCTGCATTCATCAACACTGCGTCAGAGTCTAAAATATCCATGCATAAAAAAACAATAGTGTGAGTATGGGTGAAGTGTGTGCACAATTAGTACAGTGTAAAGGTAGCAGATAGCAGGTCGGTGAGAAATAAATGACGGGAGACATATGATAGCTCTACAACATGCATGGCACACTAAATTACTACAGGATTCTATGAAAATAACAGTCGACTGAAAGGAAATAGGTCAGTCCATTTTTCTGCACCGTCCGATGTACAAAGAACGGGCAGATTGCCTTCATCTACCTCGAGCAAGTCAGTGTTGACGATCTTCCTTGAAACGCCAGCGACCACCGGCCCAGTATTCCTCCCCTGCCTGCGCCTCCCCTTGACCTCACTGCACCACCGTGCTTGGCACCGCCCCCCCGACCATCCATTCAAGCCCCGCCGACCTCCAGATCGGGCGCAAACAGCTCCTGCGCCCCACACCCCTATGATAGACACCGATGCGCCGCTTCCCCGGGGAACAGGCGGACTAGGTGCTCCGCGCGCCTAAGCGGGTGCTGCTTCTTTTAGTTGCGGTTCGATTGACCCTGAATTGAAATCCAGGCGGGCTATTGACCTCTAGCAAAGATGAAATAGTAAAAGGGAGGAAACCTTGTGCATTTAGTATCACGAAGAAGATGCAGTAAGAAGCGTTCAACTAGTTTCTTTTGTGGGATGAATACGGTGTGAGTGGAGACGTAAGATTTGCACGAATAAGGGAAGAGGAGTACCTCTTTCTACTGGCAGTGCTGTGTCCTCCTTCTGTTTTTCTGACGATCTTCTTGTTGTTCACCGGAAACTAGAAGTTGTGGAGGACGGTGCAGCCTTGGACGAACCCATGGCCAAGTTGTTGAGTGTGGTGCGGTGTCCGTCTGTCGGCGGCGGGGAAGCAGATCCAAGGCGGCGAACGACGGTGTAGTGGGAACAACTCCGGTGTGGTGGACGGTTGCGACAGTGGAGCCACAACAGTGAGGCGTAGGATGGCGTGGTCGGAGTGGTTCTAGTACGGCGCACGTTGGCGTCGGCATCGTGGAGGCAGCTCTGCCTCGGCTTCAGCTGTTAAGTCCTTGAGGGTGTTGCGGTTGCGGTTGCGTTGGACGACGACGTCGGGGTACCGTCTCCAGCGTGATGGAGGAGGGAGATGGTGGATTGGACACTATGGGGTGAAGGACGGAGGAGGCTGGGGTTTCGCGGCTGGTGGAGAGGGCGTTTTCGCGCCCACGGAGTATGAATGGGGAAACGGAGGGAGGAGGGGAACTAAGGGGGAACAATGTTTTGGTTTGAGACGCGCTTGTTTGAAATTTGGGGAAAGTTACAAACTTTGCCCCCATCTAAAATTTTGGGCATATTGCGGGTTGGGGGTAGGACAGTCATGTCAGGTGTCCGAAATGTGGGCGGGATAGATTTCGGCCGAGCGCATGGGTAGGCGCCCACGATGTATGAATGCTTCTCGGAGGCGGTTGAGACTGGCGTCTTGGTGAAGTTACAAACCTACCCCGGTTTAGACCTTTGGACATCGGGCCGATAGACTACACGGGCCAGAGTCAGGATAGTAATTTCCTACCACCAAAACATTAGTCTCACGCGGTTTCGGGTGACCAGAGGCCTATTTGGCGCTTCGTTCAATATTTGTGAGCAGAAGCATTAATGTTTTCGGTTCTCTTGAATTGAACTTTCAGGATTTGTCAAACTTCACAAATCTTTACTCTTGAAAATCCTAAAGCTACAATTATTTTGGAATGGAGGGGGTACATTTGAATATACATTGTACACGGGTATATATTAAAAAGTATGGAACTTACCTCAGTTCATGCATGGTTCCAGATATAATCTCCTTGGTTGCAAAAAGAAAAGTTAGATATGCGTATGAATATATATAGCATGTTCAAACTCACAACAAATATTGATGCTCCCTTTTACATCTGATTTACAAATGCCATTATCTCGGGTTCAAATAGATGAATGCACTTCCTATGAATTTGAATCTTCAAAACCCCCTTTATGTTGAATTCGACATGTATTCTATTTCGTAGCTAGCAATTTGGAATGTATCCATGCAAGTGACAAATGTATAAAGTGCTTCACACTAACAACATGGAGTGCACTAATTAATGTTTATATATGAATTGCAAATGCATCCATTGCCTGTATTTCAAACCGCTCTCACTCTATGGATCGATAATATGAAATAAACACATGCACATGCTAGAATTCAATAGAGTATGGGTGTCTAATAGACCAATTTTCGTCCATACGCAATTTGCAAAATTCATGATCTCATCCAAAAATAATAATGCCATTTATATTTTAATTTAATGCCTAGAACCGCCTTTTACACGTAGATGCACTATGCCTCGCCCCGTTCTCACAAACGCGTTATATCTCTCTCTATGTAACGCATAAGTGCACACACTTTATATGCATCGGCATTTCTCTTTCACACATGCTCACAATCTCTCTCAGGGTGTCGGGGTGTCTCACGCACATACTCTCTCTGTTTCTCTCTCTCTCTCTCTCTCTCTCTCTCTCTCTCTCTCTCTCTCTTTCTGACTACTATGTACCACTCTTTTCACTAATCTTAGTTGGAAAACACTATTTCTCTCACATGCATATATACACATGCACGGTCTCTATTATCCCTCTATGTGCCTACGTGTCTCCTGCACGCACATTATCTTTAGGCCTCTCTCGCACACATTGCCCCCCTGACACACCTCTCTCTTAGTAGTTGGCAGATATGATTTCATCATATCATTCGGTAGGATATCCCTGGCTGTTAGGCTAGATGGTAATACGAGGCAAAGTTTTACCCTAGTTCGGATCGGACCATTGCAATTGAAGAAAGAGCCTACTCCTGGTACTATATATTAGTGATAGGGGTGTGTACAAAGTACACGTGAATACCAGGCACTGTGCGTGTGTGTATACTATCGACGAACTAGCCCCCACGCTTGTATAACATACTAAGGGCCTAGGGTTACAAATCATATATAGTCGGCTTATCACCAGTGGGGATAGAGTCCTCCGCGACTCTGGTAGCTTCGTGTTGTACGCCGAGTCCTCCACATGGGTCTTCGTATAACACGTCTCGGTCCAACCTATATGTGGCGCAGGATGGAACCGACCCACGAGTCTTCATGTTGACCCACCACAACTAGAAATGATGTGCCCACCACACCACACACACAATCGGCCACTAAGAAAATAAGCATATACAATAGTACAATGGTATCTAGCTCACGATACGTCTCCATATTTTGTTGATGACACTGACGGACTTTGCATTTGATGCGTGCTCTGTATTTTGTTGACGACACTTACGGTCATTGTATTTGAAGCAAAATCATGATATGGTCACTAGACTTCAGAATAAACTTATCACGGTCACCGCATACATTTTGTCGTGCTAACCAACATGTGGTTGGATGGTTAGAGTACAATGGTTTCTCAAGCCCACCAAGGTTAAAGTCCTGGTGCTCGCATTTATCTTGTGTTAATTTCAGTATTTTCCGGCGATGTACGTTCAGTGGGAGGAGATGTTCCACTCGACTACGAGGCACCTATGGTGACTTCGTAAAATCTCAAGATCATATATGCTGGCACACTCTGTCGAAGGTGCTTATAGGGGTAGGGTTTGCGTGTGTGCGCTTATAGCGGTGAGTGCTTGCGCGTATATATGAGCCCTTGTGTCTGTACCGTGTTAAACAAATACATATCATGATTATACGGTCACTGGCTCACCCGTACAACTCCGTATTTTGTTGGTGACACAATCAATTGACCAGTCAAACATTCCACGCGGCGTAACTACTGTTGCACCATCGGGGCGCGTAACCGTGGGGCCCACCTGTCAGCCCGTATATGAAAGAAAGAAATGGTAGTTTGAGTCTGTACTATGTTAATAAAATAGGAGTACATTTTAGGGTGATCATACAGTCACTGGCTCACCATACAGCTCTGCAATTTGTTGATAACACGATCAATTGACCAGTCAAACAGTCCACATTCAGCAGCGCACATTACCATAGGGCCCACCCGTCAGCGCGTATATGAAGGACAGAAATGGTAATAAATTAGTGGTCGGTGGGTATTCGAAGTCGTGAGACCTCTGGTTGGCAGGCACCGGCAG
>NC_041392.1:113551247-113589529 GCF_002162155.2 Triticum dicoccoides | reverse complement strand
CGGCCGGTGGTGGCTGGCGTCTCAGGGGGGCGGGTGGAGTTTGATGATAAACTGGAGGCCCTTGATTTCGTATCCAACGGCTGGAAAATCTAATGACCAGAGATGAAAAAGTCAGTCGACTGATGTGTAGCCTCACCCCGCACGTACACATGCACGCACGCAAGACACGCACGCATGTAGGCGTGCAACACTGACACGTACACACACACACATGCTGGCGTGCAACACTGACACGTACACATGCACTCACGAACACATGCACGTACGCACCCATGCATGCAACACTGAAACGTACCCTTGCACGCACGCAACACTCGCACGCCTGCATGCACACATCACACGATGCAAGACACACACTCAACCTATACATGCATGCACCCTTTGTTAAGGACATGGATTGTTACGGGTATTAATCAATCTTATCTGTGATAAGCAGAACATTGATGTTTGCAGCGGTCTTTATGAATCACAACGTACCAAATGGGCTATCAACATAGTAGGCTTATCTACATGAAAAAGATGAGGTCACACTCAATGAACAATCATTGGTTTATGAAATGCCCGCTTCTGACCGCCCTGGCCCACCAAAGGTTCCTCTGCTGTGCGCTGCCTGCGTTGGGTCACTGACATGTAGGCCATGCACCCAAAGAGCCCACATGTCAATGGAACGGCGCGGTGTCCTAGGTTAGAGTTGAGGGTGCCACTCGCAGCATGCCCGGCTGAACACGCCTCCGTGCCGCATTCAAACGCCTCCATGAAACCCTCCCGTGTGGAAGCCGAGAAACCCACTCTGGACACACGTCCGTTCATGACCGGGCCGACGTTAAACACAACGCCGACCGAGGTCCTCCCTTCCGCCGTCTATTTAATCTCCTATTTAAACGAGGCCAAACGCCAGCCAATAATCGCACACCTCCACCGCTCCCCTATCTCCTCCACCATTTTGTCCACTCTTACAATGGCTTACGAAGAGTAGTTATTCCGCATCCAAGCCGACTGGGTAGCCCGCCGGATACGAGCTATGCGGTTCAGCAACTCGCCGCTCTAGGCCAGCTCGACGAGGAGCGATGCACGGGCGTCGTTGCTGCCGTCCACACCGCTGCCTCGTACCGCGTCTCCCGTTTTGGTGGCCGAGACTCCCATGCTGGCGGCTGCGCCATGCAAGCAGCGACAGAAGCCGGGTGCATGGAGAGCGATAAGTCGGTGGCCAGCGCCTCCATGTCCGCCGCCATCATCGAGGAGAAGTAGAACACGGGAGGCCGCCGCCGCTTGGGTCCCATGAAGGCCACCGCGGAGGCGACGCCGGTGTACACAACAGGTGTCTTGCTGGATCCTTTTGTTGCGAGGACCTTCGGCCCCGCATGGGCTCCACGGAAGAGGAGAATGTTAGGATGAACTCGAGCCAGTGCCGGCTATGGTGAAGTAGTGGCCGGTGATGAACTCGAACCGGTGCCGGCCACCATCATCTTCGGCACCAGCCAATGATATCAGTTGGGCAGTGCGGAAGCGAGCCGTCCTTTGCGCTGAAGCATATACCTCCGGGGCTTCCGGCAGTCCGGTGATCGTGCTGCCGGACATGAGGAACACAAATCGATCGGCGGGCGACCATTTAGGCCAGGTATTATATACCTGTGTTGTCCAGAACTAGCACCGCGTAGTTCATTTGAATGTAATGAAATTTCCATCGTTGTTTATATGAAATATCAGTTTGTCTACGTGTTTGCATGAATTTCGTCCGGTTAGTTGAGTTGCTGTCATAATGTGTGCGGCTATGGTTGGATGGCGTAATTTGCGAGTCGCCGGTCGGTCTGCGGGCGGCTCGGGCGGTGTTGTGGGACAAAAAACACAGCTCGTGCGAGCTCGTCTCCAACGTGCGTGCTGGAGGATGCATGACAGCATGAGCACCCGAGCCATTCCTCGTTCATCGGTGGCAAAGGCACTGGTGGACAAAAGGGTCGCCAATATTTTGGCTACCCCGGGCAAGATCCAAACAGCCCCTCCCAACAGATTCGAATCCCTCATTCTCCGTGGAATTTTGCCATGTGTTGTTTTCATGGACTAGCAAGATGCCCGTGCATTGCACGGAACATCAAGATGCATTTTTTTACAAACTCCCGCATGCATGCAAGGGATAATTAATGTCCTCCTTTGCTAGTACCACAAGGCAAACACCATTAATATTGCATCGATTAGGTTTAGTGGCCTTGTATATCTGCAAATCGTAATTTTGATAGTGGCCCCTTGTATATAAAAATGGAGGGAGAAAGATGAGAGATAAGGTGAGAAGGAGTGGGGCGTGGTGGTGACTGGTGGTCGGACTGGGCGGAGGCATGGGGATGGACGGCGCATTATGTCTAGGTTTGTATCTCTCTCACACACACCCACGTAGGCGGGGGACGTGCACGAAGAGAAGAGGTGCATGCACGACGCACGTACTCCCGTCTCTTTCCCAACCACACCCGCGCGGGTACACGGTGGAGCTCATTTTTGTACGAAAAAGGCAGCCCACGTGGTAATTTGGCACGTGTACTGGTTGTCCACTTGGTGGAGGGAGGATCGTCTACCACGGGTGAACAAACAAATTGCGACTTGACACGTTATGTTAAATTAAAAAAAAGAGGCAAACCATGTGGGGCCTACCTTAGAGGCAAGGCTCTATACACTGGAGTACTTTTGATGTGTCCCGTCAACTCACAGAACAAGGAGAAGCTTGCTTAGTACACCGTCTCCCCCACCCACGGGCGTGGTGGCTGTCAGGACCACGATTCCAAGTCACATCGATCTAGCTGGTAACACCTCATATCACATTGCGGCCTCACGCACGGTATCCCACGGGTGTCGCCTTACCATGGCCCAGGACGGTTTGCGCCTTTTGGCTCACGTATATGATAGTGTCGCTAGCATCCATATGACAGAGAACCCGGGCCGACATGGCTAGTCGTGAACCCACAGCGGCACAGACCTATGGAGACAGGCATACATGAATCACATCGAACATGTCGGTCATCAGCGAGTGAATCCGGGCTATAGCAATGGGCTAACAGGACTCCGGGGAACCCGTGCTGTAGCAGGCTAGGAAGGACTCCGGATGTCACCGCGTGACATTTCCCCGAAGGGACAGACATAGGAACGAAGTGAAACACATGCCGGCCAGTCAAGTGTCCAGAGCAGTAGTGTTGGGCTAGCAGGACTCCGGTGAACCGGGCTGTAGCGGACTACTATCGCTCAGGAAGAACTAGACTACATTTCCCCATATGAGAGGCTGGCAAGGATAAACAACTAGATTGTCGGATCCCACTCATACTGAGCATTTCAATCATACACACAATATGCCCGATATGAGTACATACAACATGGCATCACAACAAAACTCTACAACTCAAGTACTTTATTTAAAGGCTCCAGAGAGCCATACATAACATGTTCATACAGGTAGGGGTCACATGACCCGACACTCAAGTCATACAAGCATACAAGCACATGCGGAAGCAAATAGTCTGAGTACAGACACTAGAAAGAAAGAAGGCTTCTCGAAGCCTGTCTATCTACATAGGGCCCTCCATGGCCAGGATCACCACCTGGGTGGCTAGTCACTCGTCAACATCAAGGTCTACGTAGAACCCATCGGAGGGGGCGGTGTTGTCCTCTGAAAACAATAATTAAGAAAACATGAGTACAAAGGTACTCAGCAAGTCTTACATCAGAACCTACTATACATGCTCATTCTCAAGAAGGTGGTGGAGTTATTGCAGCAAGCCAGCTTTGACTCTTGGCTAAGCTATCCTACGAGACTCCACTAGTAAAATAGTTTTGTCACACGAGTCCACTACTCACCAACACAATACTCCACCGGGGATCCTCCCTCATCATCCTACGAGAGGGCCATCCTCGGTACTCACACTTATCTTGAGTCTTTTAGTAGTATCCATTAACTTGTCTATGAACTGTATAGGCAACCAAGTAGTCCTTTACCGCAGACACGGCTATTTGAATAGTTTTATACCCTGCAGGGGTGTACTTCATCACACATGTTTCCACCACTTAGCATCTGCACACGACATGTGCTCGGCAGACTTCAAGCGAAAACCGACGTGGGTGTAGACCACGACCTGACTAACCGCACAAGTCTCTAGTCCAGGTTTATCGCCTATTCAGGTTCCATCCGCAAGGAAATTCGGCCGGGGTGTCCTCAACGGCCCCAAACGATGTGTACAGGGTCCCGAGACGCCAAACGGGCGCCCGACATACCCGGCAATAGTGTATCTACCACATCATAGCCCACCCCTAGGGTCAGCGCTACGCACGGCCGCCAACACATAACCTACAAACACTAGAAACTAGTTGCAACTCCTGGACAGAGGGCGAGAGGGTTCAGTAAGTCGAGCGGGGTCATATTTCAGGGCCCAATGTGTGGTAGTAGTTGAATCTTAAATCACGCATACAGATCTCAGTTCTTATAGACGGCCTCAATAAAACAACCCACCATGTACTCCTACATGGCCTCTCATCGATACCTTTACCAAAACATGTTCAACACATCCCTCACATTACCGACATAATCATTTCACTCTAGCCCATCACCCAGATGAACCAGACCTGACACAACTCTAAGCATAGCAGGCATAGCAAGGTAGGAATCACATACATGGCTCAATCAACTCCTACACATGCTAGTGGGTTTCATCTAGTTACTGTGGCAATGACAGGTCATGCAGAGGATAAGGGTTCAACTACCGTAACACACAGCAGTTTGAATCGCGTTGTCTTAATGCAGTAAACAAGAGTAGAAGCGAGAACATGGGTTTGTATCAGAATGATCAATGGGTTGCTTGCCTGATGTAGTCGTAGTAGGGTACCGCCCTTCAGACGGATACTCGGGGTTATCCTCGGAGGCAGAACCTACCACGAAAGAAACACCGAACATAATCAACACATGACAATATGCAACAATATGATGCATGCTATGACATGGCAAAATTAATGTGTCTTGGCCTAATGCAAGCTAAAACAGAAAGGAATGAACCCATTTGAATCAAAGATTCAAATGATAGTTCATTTAACATAGCCTTATTAGTGCATTATCTTATTTTGCTTAAACAGCAAGGTTATCTTGTTTTGTCATGCATGAAACCATTACAGATGGATAGATTGAATTTTTCTATTTTTCATATATAAATTGTTTGATTTGGAGCTATGGTTGATTTTCTATGATTTTTAGAAGTTTTGGCTATTTTTTGGAATTTCCTATTAAAGAATAAATCCAAAAAATGAATAATTGCGTCAGCACTGTGTCACTATGACGTCAGCAGTCAACTGGGACGGTCCAAGTCAAACCTGAACAGTGGGTCCCATATGTTATTGACTCGGCTAATTAATATGGTTAATTAACCTTAAATTAAGCCTAACTAAAATGTCAGTGGGGCCGAGGCCCACATGTCAGCGGCTAACCTAACTAAATTAGTGTTAGTTTAACTCCTAATCTAGGTTTGACCAGGGGGCGGGGCCCGCATGGTCAAATGGGTCAAACCCACCGGCGACATGACGCCGGCGAGGCCCGAGACGGCGGCGCAGCTCGGAAACGCAGCACAGGCGATGAAACGAGCGGCAGTTTGGCTTGGCGTGAAGCTGGCGCTCGTCCGCATCCAACGGAGCAAGCAAGAAAGGCTGCGGTGGAGTGAGCTCGCTGGAGTCGAGCTTGTGGCAGCGGCCGGGGCTCGGGCAACGACGGGTTCGGTGCTACGGTGCAAGGCAGGAGGAGCTGGTGGGCTCTACGGGCTCCTGGAACCGTGCTGAGCGCAGATATGTGCTTGGCTTTGAGCCACTGTGGCTCTAGCCATGACGGCGATGAGGCACGGCGGCGGCGAGCTTTGACCGCGGTGGTTAGTAAGGCTAGAGGAGGAAATAGACGGCGGGGAGCGAGGGGTTCGGTAGAGGAGCTCACGGCGGTTGCAGAACGCGTGTCAGCGGGCTCGGGGGAGGTCGGACGACGTCGGGGCGTTGCCGGCGATCTCGGTTGCTCGAGGTAGAAGACGACCGCGGTGATGACGTTTGGGGGCGTCCGGTGCGGAGTGGCTCGGCGGAGAGGACGAGGGCGGCGAGGCGGGGCTTTTGGACAAGTCGGTGAGGCGAGGGGAGCACGGTGGTCACGGTGGCGACGAACGGCGGCGACGGCTTCGCCCTGCTTCGGGAGAGAGAGCGAGAGAGGTGAGGCAGGGGGAGAGTGGAGCGGTCGAGGGGTCCAGGCGGTCTGCGTGGCACTCGTAGACGGCGTCCGAGCATCGGCAGAAGCAGGAGGTGGCCGGCATGTGGCTGCGGGCGCCGGCCACGCGCCTCTCGTCCTTCTGGCGAGAGGAGGAGGATGACTGGCAGTGGCCAGTGGGCTGGGCCAAGCTGGGCCAGGCCAGGGCGACAGGTAAGTTCCTTTCTCTCTCCTTTTTCTGTTTATTTATTTATTCTATTATTTCTGTAACTTCAGGGCTTTTTTAAAAATGCCAGGGCATTTCCAAAAATAATAAAATTAATCATGGCTACTGCTTAGATTATATCCAACATCAAACATTTTAGTTTATGATTATTTGAGCATTTAAAATATTTTATAGCATTTAAATGCCCAAATGCAAATACTATAAGAATTAATCCAATGACCTTAAGATGTCCTAGAAAAATGTGCACCATTTTTGTCAAAGGTTTTAACCCAAAACAAAAAAGGTGGGCTTTTTAGAAGGGCATTTCAGGTTCATTGAAAAAGTTTTTAGTAAACCCTAGTTGTTCCAGGGGGGCTGGGGGTTCTGTCATCCCCATTTCAGTTTTCTGGGAATTTAAACATGATGCAAAAGTTCAACGAATCCTAATGGATGACTAACACAGGGATGTGACAACTCACCCCCACTCAAAAGAATCTCGTCCCGAGATTTAGGATCCTCCGAGAAGAAGGTGGGGTACTCGAGTCGAAGACGATCCTCCCTTTCCCAAGTGGCTTCTTTCTCGGAATGGTGTGACCATTGAACCTTGAGAAACTTGATATTATGGTGTCGAGTGGTGCGCTCGGCTTGATCAAGGATACGAATGGGATATTCCCGATATGAGAGGTTATCTTGTAGATCAAGCATTTCGTGGTCCACTCCACAGATAGGATCCGCGAAGCAACGCCTGAGTTGAGAAACGTGGAAGACATCATGAACTCTAGAAAGATGCGAAGGTAGTTCCAATTGGTAGGCAACTTCTCCTCGTTTGGCAAGAATGCGAAAGGGTCCAATGTAACGAGGAGCCAATTTGCCTTTGATACCGAAATGATGGGTTCCCTTTAATGGAGTAACCCGAAGGTAAGCTTTCTCGCCGACTTCATAAGTCATGAGCTTATGTTTACGATCATATTGGCTCTTTTGACGAGATTGGGCTGTTTTCAATTTCTCACGAATAACGCGAACCTGCTCCTCTGCTTCCTGAATCATATCCGGGCCAAAGAGTTGTCTTTCCCTGGTTTCTGACCAGTTAAGAGGCATTCGACATTTTCGTCCATAAAGAACATCGAAAGGAGCTTTGCCCAAGCTAGCTTGATAACTATTGTTATAAGCAAACTCCGCGAATGGAAGGCATTTCTCCCAACCCATTCCGAACGAGATGACAGAAGCTCGGAGCATATCTTCCAGAATTTGATTGACTCGCTCTACTTGACCACTTGATTGAGGATGGAAGGCGGTGCTAAAAGAGAGACGAGTTCCCATAGCATTTTGGAAACTTTCCCAAAATCGAGAGGTGAAGAGACTCCCACGGTCCGAGTTAATTTCCAATGGAACACCATGAAGAGACACTATTCGGGAGATGTATAAGTCAGCTAGCTGGCTAGCGGTGTGTAACATCCCAAATTTTCAATTTGGAATGTTATACATTAGATCATCATGCATATCATTTTTTATTTTGCATTTTGGTTGATCCTAGAAATTCTACGCAACTCAATGACCCACGAAGAGAGTTGGGGATTTCGTTATATTCATATTTGAGTTTTCTCAAATTTTGAGAATAGGATCATTTGATTTTATTTATTTTATCATCAGTTATTTCTATTACAAAAATATGAGAGAGGGAATAAAATGACTTTCCCAAAATAAAGAAATATTGAGGATTTAATAATACAATCAAATAAGATTTTATTTCGGAGTTTTTCGGTGTTTTATTTGAATTTAGGAAAAGTGTGCGTTTTTTCAAAATTGCATTTAGGTCCCAAATAAATGTTTACCTTGTGCGGCTTGATTTTAGAAGCCGGTGAAAATTTATTTCGGAATTTTTGGAGTCCGTTTAGTATTTCTTTTTATTTTTCTTCCGAGCGGAATAATTAAAAAAAAAACGAACCGACTTCGGGCCGTACCCGAGCGGGACACCGGCCGGGGGCAGCCTTTAAATAGCGCCGCCCCGAGCTGTCCCAGCCATCAGCCCTGCCTCGATCCACGCGCGCCATCGGAGCCGCCGCCGCCGACGATCCCGCCTCCCGAGGTTCATCGCGCCTCGATTTCCGTGCCAAAAAAATCGGCGTTCGTCGTTTTTCTTTTTCTCGGATTAAATCCGCGATTTTTCTGATCGCGATTCCTGATCCGATTTTCGTTTTAGTTTAACTTTTCGCTCGTTTAACGGAATCAGGCGATTCAAGCGCCTAGGGATTCGTCTCAAAACCCTTTATCCGTTTAACCAACTTAAACAAGTTTTTGTTACTGCAAAATTTGCCCTAGATCCATATTAGTAGAACGAAGTTGTTTTCTTTCGCCGTTTGTCTTTCGTTGCTTCGTTCTATTTGATTCTTTTTGCCAACCGGAGTTCTTAAGTTGAACCTTCTGGTTAGATCTCTTATTTGAGTTTTATCTATGCATTAGATGAGTACTCATTGTATGCTTGTTTGTTTGTCTGCGATAGAGTACCCGGAGTGCGCCGCCTGTTACTTTGAATCGTTAGGTTTTGCGGATCATCAACAAGGCAAGTAACACTTTGATCATACCTTTTCTACTACCTAGTTTTATTGCATTAGATCAATCCTCACACATTGCCTGATTAGGATCTAATTAAATTGTGGGATGGGAAGTAGATGAGGTAGTACCTATTACCTGTTATTATCCAACCTTTGGGAGTTACTTCTACGTTTGCTTATTATGCCATGCTATGCTAGTAGATGTGGATTGGGTGAGTGAAATCCATGACAGATGTGAGATTGTTAATTAATGGTTTATCTAAGGTGGCAACTTAAACACACATCTGGGTGGATTGAGGCACCTGGGTATTCCAGGACTTGCCTGTTTTCTTTTGGACCGCCACCCAGGCTCAAAGGGATCATGAGACTATTCATACTAGAAACTTCCGTGTGCAGCCACAAGCTATTATGGGCTCTAGCATAGTTGACTAAATTGTGCGAACTCTTACAGTGGTAGACTAGCAGATGTAGGGGATGTAGGTGGTACGTTCTACCCGATCGTAAGGTGCTAGCGCTTCTGAAAGACTATGTCTCGGTCATCCGTCTTCTCAAACACCATGTAGTGCGGGAAACCAAACGGAGGCGATCGAGTCTTGTGGGGAAAACTGCGCAAACCTCTGCAGAGTGTAATAAACTAATCATGGTTAGCCGTGTCCCCGGTTATGGACATCTTGAGTATCTAGTACTTGGATTTTCATGTGAATCTAAACATGTTACTCTAAATTAATTTTGTTGGGTTAAGTTTAATGATGATGCTTAATTGGGATTGAGAATGCTGTCAACCATTCTCAATGTTTAACAACCACCATGATAGTAATTAAATTTTATTCCTTTGAAGTAGGGAAAAATTGGCTTTACACAAAACAGTAACCATAGAGCTTTCCACCAGCCAAATATGCATATAGTATAGCTGTTTCATTCCATTACTCTCTATGTGTTACATTGCCAACATATTCCATGTGCCGACCCGTTTTCGGGCTGCAACGTTAATGTTGCAGACTTTTCAGACGACGATTAAGGAGTTTTTAGGTCGTGGTTCTATACTCAGTGATGCCGTTGGAGTTGATGGACTCACTTATCTTCCAAGCCTTCTGTTGTTATCATCATTAGATGGCCTTAAACCATATTAATTGTAATAAGTCCTCTTTTGAGACACTCGATGTAATAAGTGTGTGATTGCTACTCTGCTATAAATCCTCCGAGTACTGTGTGGTGTCAGCATTACTGATCCAGGGATGACACCGGAGCATAGAGATCAGACTGTTTGAGGTCAGCTCGCTACAGAGATGGTATCAGAGCACACGCTGACTGTAGCACACGACCACTAAGTTAAAGACCTAGATCACTATTCACTCTCTTCTCTTATGACCTCTCATCTTTTCTACTCTTTAGGATGGTGGATGCAAGGAACAAGTTCACACAACCGGATGAAGATACACCCTTTGGACGACACTTGAAGGAAGTCACTAGATACCTGAACATAGGAGTACAAGTTTCACAGGAACCTACAACGCCACTTTACCTGAAGAAGAGCGATAGATGATTCAAGTTCAAGTTCCAGGAAGGACATTCATGCCAGTCACTGAGCCCATAGAATTTTCTTTTGATGCACCAAATTGGAGTCTAGGAAAGAGCATGGCAGCTCACATCGCCATGGGACGCATTGGAGAAGTCTACCGCAAGGATCTCAAGGATACTATCTACCAGATTTGTGGGCGCCGAGATGAACACTGGGAGATGATCAACACCAGGAAGGATAGATCAATCGCAGATTTTATCCAGGAGCTAAACCAGCACATTCGACGACAAGAGAACCAGATGTGCGCCGACATGATAGACCTGAAGAAGGCAAAGACTAGAATCAAGGAACTAGAGGAAGAACTCAAGGCTACACGTGAAGATTATGAAGAGGAAATTGAAGTATTGGTGGAGAAGAATGACGACCTGATCAAGAAGATTGGAATATTTATGGGAGACGCTACGCCAGTAGATGAAGACGAAGAACCCCAGGAAATTAGCCTGAAAGACTACATCATCATCGACGGCACCGACTCGGAAGCAGATAGTAGCGATGATGACTATGTTGATGAAGCTAGAGCAGGTATCATGGAATCTGCAACTGAACAATAATTCTAGTAGACCACCTCATTAGTAGTAGTAGTCCATCATGTAAATATAGTAGTCCGAGCACTTTTGCGATAGTTAGATCGATTGTATGCCCTTGTTTGATTGAATGAAGTGAATTGTTTGTTTTGCCTCATGTGCATATGGGTAGTGTTTTCTCTTTAGGCCCCCTCTATTCTTATATCTCATCCTTTCTAAACCCTCAGATGCCTCCGAGACGTGACCCCGGATTTGCCTTTCCACCGGAGCTCACCCAGTTGATCCAGCAGCAGAACACATTGATGCAGTTGCTAGTCCAGAATCAGAATCAGGGGAACAACAACAACCCACCACCACCACCCCCACCTGTTGACCACTTAGTCTGTTTTCTTAGGCTGAATCCGCCAGTGTTTTCCAGTAGCACCGAGCCGATAGTAGCAGATGATTGGCTCCGCAAGACAGCTAGGGAGTTGACTACAACAGGATGCACAGATGCGGAGAAGGTGAAGTTTGCCGCACATCAGTTAGAAGGACCTGCAGCATCATGGTGGGAGAATTTCACAGCCACTTTCCCTGTAGACACTGTCACATGGGACCAGTTTCAGCAAGCTTTTCGTACTGCACACGTTTCAGCAGGAGCTATGGCCACGAAGAAGCGTGAGTTTCGCAACTTGCGCCAAGGAGGACGGACAGTTGGCCAGTATGTGGAGGAATTTAGTAAGCTAGCATGTTATGCCCCAGATGACGTCGCTACGGATGCAGCTAAGCAGGAGAAGTTTCTGGAAGGACTGAATGATGAGTTGAGCATGCAGTTGATGGTAGCAACCTTCAACAACTACCAGGAGTTGGTAGATCGTGCTCTTATGATTGAAGGAAAGCAGCAGCAGATTGAGAATCGCAAGAGGAAGTATGGACAAGGAAAGTACAATTCAGGAGCTCAACAGAAGCCACGTTTTACCCCTCGACCGGGAGGACATTTTCAGCATACCCATGGAGGAGGTAGCTCGCACAGTCACAATGGCACCAAGAATGGTAATGGCAATGGAGGAAGCAACGGCCAGAACCGCACCAACCCCTCAACCCCAGCCAAGAAGGACTTGAGCCAAGTCACTTGCTTTAAGTGTTCGAAGACAGGACATTATGCAAATGAATGTCCTGAATTGCCAAATGGAAATAGCAATGGAAGTTCTAGGAAGAAGCCGAACCCTGTTAACAGGGGACAGGTGAACCACGTTAGCATGGAGGAGGTTGAAGCTCAGCCTGATGCAGTAATAGGTAAGTTTTTGGTTAAGTCATTTACTGCACTTGTTCTTTTTGATACTGGTGCATCGCATTCATACATCTCAAGGGGATTTGTGGATAAGTATAACCTACCAACCAAGCCCTTAGGTCACCCATGTTAGTAACCTCGCCCGGAGCAGAGTATGTGGCTAGCCTATGGTGTGATCGGTTACCATTAAGGATTGGTAACTATGTTTTTCCCTCAGACCTAATAGTATTGGAATCTCAAGGATTGGATGTGATATTAGGCATGGATTGGTTATCAAAGTATGAAGGGAATATTGAATGTGCTAGTAAGTCAATTTTGCTTACCACCCCAGAAGGGAGAAGGATCAAGTGTGTATCTCGACATGTGCCAAAGAGGACTCAAGTAAATTGCCTAATAGGAGTTGTGCAGGAGGAAGTACCAGTGGTAAGGGGTTTTCCCGATGTATTTCCAGAGGAGTTGCCAGGCATGCCACCGGATAGAGATATTGAGTTTTTGATTGAGCTATTGCCAGGCACAGGGCCAATATCAAAGAGACCATATAGGATGCCAGCAAAGGATTTGGTGGAAGTTAAGAAGCAGATTAAGGAGTTACTGGATAAAGGATATATTTGCCCAAGTTCTTCGCCTTGGGGATCGCCAGTACTTCTAGTGGAGAAGAAGGATGGATCGTTAAGGATGGTTGTTGATTATCGAGGATTGAATGAAGTAACGATCAAGAACAAGTACCCACTACCTATGATCAATGATCTGTTTGATCGATTGCAAGGAGCTAAGGTATTTTCCAAGATCGATCTGCGATCAGGATACCACCAGTTGAAGATTCAAGAACATGATATTCCGAAGACAGCTTTTACCACCAGGTATGGGCTGTATGAGTATACTGTTATGTCATTTGGTCTGACTAACGCACCTGCCTATTTTATGAACATGATGAACAAAGTGTTTATGGAGTTTTTGGATAAGTTCGTCGTAGTGTTCATTGATGATATCCTGGTTTATTCGACGAATGAAGAGGAACATAAGGAGCATTTGCGTTTGGTACTTGGAAAGCTTAGAGAACATCAATTATATGCCAAGTTCAGCAAATGTGAGTTTTGGTTGAAGGAAGTAGGATTCCTCGGGCATGTTATATCTGGAGAAGGTATAGCAGTAGATCCCGCTAAAGTTGAAACTATGACCAAGTGGGAAGCCCCAACAACAGTTGGAGAGATCCAGAGTTTTCTTGGACTCGCAGGATACTACCGGAGATTTATTGAGAATTTCTCAAAGATTGCGAAGCCTATGACGGAGTTGTTGAAGAAAGATACCAAGTTCATATGGACAGAGGAATGTGAGGTTAGTTTCCAAGAGTTGAAGAAATGTTTGGTTACCTCACCAGTGTTTATTTTGCCAGACCAGACCAAAGATTATGAGGTGTATTGTGACGCTTCACGTCGAGGACTTGGAGCAGTGCTTATGCATGAAGGGAGAGTTGTTTCATATGCCTCAAGACAACTGAAGCCTCATGAGTTGAATTATGCCACGCATGATTTGGAGTTAGCAGCCGTAGTGCATGCTTTGAAAACATGGAGACATTTTCTCATTGGAAACCATTGTGAGGTGTACACGGATCATAAGAGTTTGAAGTACATTTTCACACAGAAGGAGTTAAATCTCAGACAATAGAGATGGTTGGAGCTTATCAAGGATTATGATATGAAATTGCATTATCACCCCGGAAAGGCTAATGTAGTAGCTGACGCATTAAGCCGTAAGAGCCATGTCAATACATTAATGACGGGAGAAATACCCACGGAGTTAGCAGAAAATCTTTGTGAACTATGTTTGGAAATAGTTCCGAGAGGCTATGTAGCAGCAATGGAGATTCAGTCAACCTTGATGGATAAAATCAGGGAAGCTCAGAAAGCTGACAAAGAGATTGCCGCTATAAAGGATAAACTGAGAAAAGTAAAATCTAAAGGATTCCGTGAGGATGAGCACGACACCCTATGGTTTGAATACCGCGTTTATGTGCCCAATGACCCGGGGATCAGGAAGTTGATTTTGCAAGAGGCACACGACTCACCGTATTCAATTCACCCAGGAAATACCAAGATGTATCTGGATTTGAAGGATATTTTCTGGTGGACCGGAATGAAGAAGGATATTGCGGAGTATGTAGCAGTTTGTGATGTATGCCAGAGAGTAAAGGCAGAGCATCAGAAGCCAGCAGGATTGTTACAACCATTGCTGATACCCGAATGGAAGTGGGATAAGCTAGGCATGGATTTTATCATGGGATTACCCAGGACTCGTTCAGGCTATGACTCGATTTGGGTTTTTGTTGATCGATTGACGAAAGTAGCTCATTTCATCCCAGTAAAGACCACTTATACCAGTGCTAAGTTGGTAAAGATATACATGACCAGGATCGTATATCTGCATGGAGTTCCGAGGACTATCTTATCAGATAGAGGAACCCAGTTTACCTCAAAGTTCTGTAAGCAGTTGCACGAAACTTTGGGAACCAAGCTAGAATTCAGTACAGCTTTTCATCCACAGACAAATGGACAGACTGAGAGAGTCAATCAGATATTGGAGGATATGCTGAGAGCTTGTGCGCTAGATTACGGATCTAGTTGGGACGATAATTTGCCATATGCAGAGTTCTCTTACAACAACAGTTACCAAACCAGTTTGAAGATGGCCCCTTTCGAAGCTTTGTACGGAAGGAGGTGCAGGACACCGTTGTCATGGGACGAAGTTGGAGACCGCCAGTTGTTTGGACCTGACTTGATTACAGAGTCTGAACAGAAGGTGAAGTTGATTCGCGATAGGCTCCAGGTAGCCCAGTCCAGACAGAAGAGTTATGCGGATTCTAAATGCAAGGAGACTGTTTACGAAGTCGGAGATAGATCTTATCTTCAAGTATCTCCAATTCGAGGAACAAAGCGTTTTGGAGTTAAAGGGAAGTTAGCACCACGATTTGTAGGACCATATCGAGTTTTGGAATGTATGGGAGAAGTGGCCTACAAGTTGGAATTGCCCGAAGGATTGTCAGGAGTACATGATGTGTTCCACGTTTCTCAGTTAAAGAAATGTCACGCGGAGATGGCTGACATACCGTTGAGAGATACAGTGCCTTTGGAAACTATTCAGTTGGATAACGATTTGACCTACGAGGAGAAACCAATTAAGATCCTCGAGTTTGCCAGCCGAGATACTCGCAGCAAGGTTATCAAGTTTTGCGAAGTTCAGTGGAGCAATCACACGGAGGATGAAGCCACCTGGGAACGAGAGGAAGATTTGCTCAAAGACCACCATCACCTATTTTCTAGCCAACCCGAATCTCGAGGGCGAGATTCATCTTAAGGGGGGTAGGTTTGTAACATCCCAAATTTTCAATTCGGAATGTTATACATTAGATCATCATGCATATCATTTTTTATTTTGCATTTTGGTTGATCCTAGAAATTCTACGCAACTCAATGACCCACGGAGAGAGTTGGGGATTTCGTTATTTTCATATTTGAGTTTTCTCAAATTTTGAGAATAGGATCATTTGATTTTATTTATTTTATCATCAATTATTTCTATTACAAAAATATAAGAGAGGGAATAAAATGACTTTCCCAAAATAAAGAAATATTGAGGATTTAATAATAAAATCAAATAAGATTTTATTTCGGAGTTTTTCGGTGTTTTATTTGAATTTAGGAAAAATGTGCGTTTTCCAAAATTGCATTTAGGTCCCAAATAAATGTTTACCTTGTGCGGCTTGATTTTAGAAGCCCGTGAAAATTTATTTCGGAATTTTTGGAGTCCGTTTAGTATTTCTTTTTATTTTTCTTCCGAGCAGAATAATTAAAAAAACAAACAAACCGACTTCGGGCCGTACCCGAGCGGGACACCGCCCGGGGGCAGCCTTTAAATAGCGCCGCCCCGAGCCGTCCCAGCCATCAGCCCCGCCTCGATCCGTGCGCGCCACCGGAGCCGCCGCCGCGCCGCCGACGATCCCGCCGCCTGAGGTTCTCGCGCCTCTATTTCCGTGCCGAGAAAAAAAAATCGGCGTTCGTCGTTTTTCTTTTTCTCGGATTAAATCCGCGATTTTTCTGATCGCGATTCCTAATCCGATTTTTGTTTTAGTTTAACTTTTCGCTCGTTTATCGGAATCAGGCGATTCAAGCACCTAGGGATTCGTCTCGAAACCCTTGATCCGTTTAACCAACTTAAACAAGTTTTTGTTACTGTAAAATTTTCCCTAGATCCAGATTAGTAGAACGAAGTTGTTTTCTTTCGCCCTTTGTCTTTCGTTGCTTCGTTCGATTTGATTCTTTTTGCCAACCGGAGTTCTTAAGTTGAACCTTCTGGTTAGATCTCTTATTTGAGTTTTACCTGTGCATTAGATGAGTAGTTATTGTATGCTTGATTGTTTGTCTGCGATAGAGTACCCGGAGTGCGCCGCCTGTTACTTCGAATCGTTAGGTTTTGCGGATCATCAGCAAGGCAAGTAACACTTTGATCATACCTTTTCTACTACTTAGTTTTATTACATTAAATCAATCCTCACACATTGCATGATTAGGATCTAATTAAATTGTGGGATGGGAAGTAGATGAGGTAGTACCTATTACCTGTTATTATCAATCCTTCGGGAGTTACTTCTACGTTTGCTTATTATGCCATGCTATGCTAGTAGACGTGGATTGGGTGAGTGATATCCATGACAGATGTGAGATTGTGAATTAATGGTTTATCTAAGGTGGCAACTTAAACACACATCTGGGTGGATTGAGGCACCTGGGTATTCCAGGACTTGCCTGTTTTCTTTTGGACTGCCACCCAGGCTCAAAGGGATCATGAGACTATTCATACTAGAAACTTCCGTGTGCAGCCACAAGCTATTATGGGCTCTAGCATAGTTGACTAAGTTGTGCGAACTCTTACAGTGGTAGACTAGCAGATGTAGGGGATGTAGGTGGTACGGTCTACCCGATCGTAAGGTGCTAGCGCTTCTGAAAGACTATGTCTCGGTCATCCGTCTTCTCAAACACCATGTAGTGCGAGAAACCAAACGGAGGCGATCGAGTCTTGTGGGGAAAATGCGCAAACCTCTGCAGATTGTAATAAACTAATCATGGTTAGCCGTGTCCCCGGTTATGGACATCTTGAGTATCTAGTACTTGGATTTTCATGTGAATCTCAACATGTTACTCTAAATTAATTTTGTTGGGTTAAGTTTAATGATGATGCTTAATTGGGATTGAGAATGCCATCAACCATTCTCAATGTTTAACAACTACCATGATAGTAATTAAATTTTATTCCTTTGAAGTAGGGAAAAATTGGCTTTACGCAAAACAGTAACCATAGAGCTTTCCACCAGCCAAATAAGCATATAGTATAGCTGTTTCATTCCATTACTCTTTATGTGTTACATTGCCAGCATATTCCATGTGCTGACCCGTTTTCGGGCTGCAACGTTAATGTTGCAGACTTTTCAGACGATGATTAAGGATTTTTTAGGTCGTGGTTCTATACTCAGTGATGCCGTTGGAGTTGATGGACTCACTTATCTTCTAAGCCTTCCGCTGTTATCGTTATTAGATGGCCTTAAACCATATTAATTGTAATAAGTCCTCTTTTGAGAAACTCGATGTGATAAGTGTGTGATTGGTACTCTGCTATAAATCCTCCGAGTACTGTGTGGTGTCAGCATTACTGATCCAGGAATGACACCGGAGCACAAAGATCAGACTGTTTGAGGTCTGGTCGCTACACGGTGATACTCTCACGAACAGGTAGGAAGTGGGATACTTTGGAAAGACGGTCGATCATGACGAAGATGGCATTATTACCTCTCTTGGTCCTGGGAAACCTAGTAATGAAATCCATACTGATTTTATCCCATTTCCACTCAGGAATAGCCAAAGGTTGAAGGGTGCCAGCAAGCCGTTGGTGCTTTGCTTTAACACGACGACAGACGTTGCAACTAGCAATGTATTGAGAAATTTCTCTCTTCATCCTAGTCCACCAAAACCTCTGGCGTAGGTCTTGATACATTTTAGTACTACCGGGATGAATGGTGAGAGGGGATTCATGAGCTTCCTTAAGAATCAACTGGCGTAGATGTTGTTTCTTGGGAAGCACCAAGCGGTTCTCGAAGAAGACAACACCTCGCTCATCCATGGAAAAACATTTAGCAACTCCGCTAACAATGTTTTCCTTAATCCGGAATATGCCCTTATCACGCTTCTGGGCAGCTATGATTTGATCCGTAAGGTTAGGCTTCGCCACCAGGGTGGATAGAAATCCTCGAGGAACAATGTGAAGATTAAGCTTACGAAATTCCTCATGGAGAAGTTGTTGACTTTGTTGTAACATCAGGTTGTTACAATAGGACTTACGACTTAGAGCATCAGCCATGACATTGGCTTTGCCCGGGGTGTAAGTTATTCCTAAGTCGTAATCCGAGATCAACTCGACCCAACGTCTTTGCCTGAGATTCAAATCCGGTTGGGTGAAGATATATTTCAAACTTTGGTGATCGGTGAAGATCTCGCAACGATTACCGAGGAGGTAATGTCGCCAAGTTTTGAGTGCATGGACTACAGCTACAAGCTCTAGATCATCTGTGGGATAGTTTTCCTCATGTGGGTGTAATTGCCGTGAAGCATAGGCAATTACCTGACGATCTTGCATGAGTATGCAACCTAGTCCTTGTCGCGAGGCGTCACAATAGATAATAAAGTCCTTGGAGAAATCTGGTGGTACCAGTACGGGAGTAGATGTTAGGCGTCTTTTCAGTTCCTGAAAGATGAACTCGCACTATGGAGTCCACTCAAACTTTTTATCTTTCTTGAGGAGTTCAGTTAAAGGTTTAGCAACCTTGGAGAAATTCTCGACGAAGCGGCGGCAATAGCTCGCTAAGCCAAGGAAGCTCCGAACTTGCTTGACTGTCTCAGGTGGAGTCCAATCAAGGACGGCTTGAACTCGCTTGGGATTGACAGCAATACCCTTACCAGAGATTACATGGCCTAGATAGGTCACTTCTGGCAACCAAAATTCACACTTGGAGAATTTGGCATAAAGGCGATGCTCTCGAAGTTTCATCAATACCAGCCTTAGATATTTGTCATGTTCCTCTTCATTCTTGGAGTAGATGAGTATGTCATCGAGGTATACTACGACGAATTTATCCAAATACTCCATGAAGACCGAGTTCATTAACCGAGAGAAGGTGGCTGGGGCATTGGTTAGACCGAAGGACATAACGGTGTACTCGTATTGGCCATAACGAGTAACAAAGGCCGTTTTGGGAATGTCCCCGTTTTTGATTTTGATTTGATGGTAGCCCAACCTCAAATCCATCTTGGAAAAGACTGAGGATCCAGCGAGCTAATCATACAGATCATTGATCTTGGGAAGCGAATATTTGTTCTTGATGGTGACCAAGTTGACAGGTCGGTAATCTACAACCATTCGATCCGTCCCATCCTTCTTCTTGACGAAGAGGACGGGGCAAGCCCAAGGAGAGGAACTAGGACAGATGAAACCCTTTTTCAAGGACTCATCGAGTTGGTTCTTAAGCTCGGCTAGTTCTAAGGGTGCCATCTTATAGGGTCTTCTAGAAATTGGAACGGTTCCTGGAACAAGGTCTATCACAAACTCGACATCCCTGTCAGGTGGAACACCTGGCAGTTCTTCTGGAAAGACATCCGGAAAGTCTCGGACTACCGGAACATCCTCAAGGTTTGGAAGGTGGTTGGCATTTAGGGAGTAAAGCTGGCGCTTGGCCACTCGAGTTAAGACATTGACTGTCTTGCCCGATGGGTGAGTAAGTTGAACGGTTCTAGTGGCACAATCAATCTTAGCATAATGAGCTGACATCCAGTCCATACCCAAGATGATGTTTATGTCCGAGGACTTGAGAGCTATTAAGGATGCAAGGAAGACAAGTCTATCGACAAGAATTTCGTTCCCATGGCTTACTCTAGAAGTTTGCCATCTAGAGCCAGGGGTTTGAATTTCCATGGTAGCGTGCATGTCACAGAATGTCGTGTTATGCAATCGAGCATAATTCTCGGATATGAATGAATGAGATGCTCCAGTATCAAAAAGAATAGATGCCGGATGGCAATTAACAAGGAGCGTACGAAGGACGACGTTAGGATCCTCATGAGCCTCCTCGGCTGAAACATAGTTGACATGGCCACGTGCAGTGGTGACCGGCTTGGCGTAGATTGTCTTTCCCGCTAGCTTACCACGACCAACGGACTTTCCAGACTGATTGGGGTTGTTGTTGTGAGGACACTCTCGGCTATAATGACCCGGCTCTCCACACTTGAAATATGTCACAACATTGGGGCGTGGAGCAGCATTAGCAGCGGGGCCACCATAGGGCTTGGACGGTGCAAACTGCTGGTTGGGACGAGGCGCCTCAAAGGATGGCCTCGGAATGAACCTGGGCGGCAGTGCCGTGCTTGGATTCCACACCCGGCGCTTCTGAGATCCAAAGCCGGATGAAGAGCCAAAATCACGAGAGTGCTTGCGTGAAGCGTCATAGTCAGACTGGCCTGTCTCAGCACTGATGGCTTTATTGACCAACTTCTGAAAGGAGGTGCACTTGTGTAGACGAAGATCGCGGCGAAGCTCAGGGCTAAGTCCCTTACGGAACCTTGCCTGCTTCTTAGCGTCGGTAGATACTTCTTCAGGAGCATAACGTGCCAGATTCCCAAATTCACGACTATATGCATCCACAGTCAGTCTTCCTTGGGTGAAATTGCAGAACTCTTCCCTCTTGCGATCTATGAGACCTTCCGGGATGTGATGCTCACGGAAAGCCTCATTTAGTTCAGCCCAAGTAGTGATTTGGCCGACCGGGCACATAGCTTCAAAATTTTCCCACCAAAGACTAGCAAGGCCTTCGAGATGATAGGCAGCATAAGTAACCTTATCAGCTTCGGCTACGTTGGCAGAATGTAGCTTGTGGGTGATGCTGCGAAGCCAGTCATCCGCGTCGAGGGGCTCAACGGAATGGTTAAACTTTGGTGGGTACAACTTGATGAAGTCATTGATTGACACCTAGTCATTTCGCTGATGGCGTGCAGTGTTCTACTCAATCCGCTCCAGCAAGTGGTTAGTCTCACGCTTGTTTGTTTCCGCCTCCAGCATCACTTCGGCCAGAGAAGGCGGGTGAGGAAGATTTTCACCCCTAACTGCACTGGCTTCCCCCTGCTCCGGGGCATCAGGGTTGCTGCGGGTGTTGACCATCCTAGGAGAAAACAAGACAACGGTTTAGATAAGGATGGCACAAACTTAGCAAGGAAGTGCATAATGTAATGGATAACACGGAATGCAGAGATGTTCATCCGTATGTCATGGTAATATAGAACTGCC
Source organism: Triticum dicoccoides (assembly GCF_002162155.2). Classification (NCBI taxonomy): domain Eukaryota; kingdom Viridiplantae; phylum Streptophyta; class Magnoliopsida; order Poales; family Poaceae; genus Triticum; species Triticum dicoccoides. The sequence continues at coordinate 113,567,822 of NC_041392.1, read as the reverse complement.
ATATATATACCAACGGTCATACACACCATACATAGTTTAGTACAAGCCCAGGTTATAGTACAACTATGATGAAAGACTTTACATCTCATCAGAGGCATTCCAAGCTCCTATACATTATTTGTCTACACCTCCGGAATTGATTACACACAAAGTCATATTCCACAAGTCACGCAGGACAGTGGAGATACAACTATTACAATACTAGTGATACTACTACTAACCCAGACAGCTCCGTAGTAGTCCTCATAGAAGTCACCTCCATAGCCTGGAAGTTCAACGTGATCATCCGGGAACAGACGGTCCTGAGGAGCTTGTGGACCAAAGGGACTAGGATGAGGTCTTGGACCAACAAACGGTGGCCTGCGGGGACCACGGGGTGGGGTGATGCCTCCCACATCACGCCAATCCACCATGTCTGGCAGAGCAGATCTCACAGGATACAGATCCCTTGTATCCATACATCCAGCTTGCACTGCAGGTGCAAACCGAGTCAAAGTGGCCCAATGATCAGCACGGGTGTTGAAAAGCTCCAGTCTCAAGGCCCGATTCTCTCGGTCCTTATCCTCGAGCATCTCGGTAGTGGTACGCGTTAGTGAGTCCTCCTGAGTGGAGTCAGCATAGATAGCCTGGAGATACCCTTGCGCTCCCGGGAGTGAAGCTGGCATATAACGGAAGTCGGTGTTCCGAAGCAGGCCAGTCCGGACTCGCATGATGGTCATCATGGAATAGGCAGCATCCTGCACAGCCATCTCAACAGTAACCCCAAGTCCATAGGAACAGTGGAGGGGCTCGGTAGATCCAGGATAAGAAGGAAATATCCTGACGGTGCAGAAATATTGGCTTTGATTAAAATCTCGGAATTGCTCTTCGACAGTGTATTCAGGATACCAACGGTAACCCGTCTCGATCATTACCCGGAGTAACATAGCAGTATGACCAGGCACATCGAGGCACCGGGTCAGGCGAACCACTTGGTTTTGAGCATGAGTGGCCATCTGAAAGCACAACCACAATGCAAAGACATTAGAATTTCTAGGGAAAATTGGACAACATAACCGCTGTAAATGCTCAGAAAAAGATTTGAGACATCCACAACAGTTGCAATACCACTCAACAACATCATATCAAGGTTCTGATTCAACTGGCAACATATTAAAAGTAGTAGAAATTGTACTGAGGCTTGTAACAACAATCCTATAAGCTACTATGGATTAGTAACACGTGAACCTGACAGAAGAAGAGAGCCAAGTACTTAACCCACATTCAATGAGAAGAGAATGACTCAAATCAGAGGGCATAAGGTAAGGAGTAAAAGAGCCTTACATTCCCTCCCACAATCAATTCCCCTACATATAACTAAAGCATTTCTAGACTCGACATCGACCAGTTTGGCTCAACGAACCTACAGGCAGTCCGGCTCTGATGCCAACACTGTCAGGACCCCGATTCCAAGTCACATCGATCTAGCCCGTAACACCTCATATCACATTGCGGCCTCACGCACGGTATCCCGCGGGTGTCGCCTTACCATGGCCCGGGACGGTTTGCGCCTTTTGGCTCACGTATATGATAGTGTCGCTAGCATCCATATGAGAAAGAACCCGGGCCGACATGGCTATTCATGAACCCAAAGCGGCACAGACCTATGGAGACAGGCATACATGAATCACATCAAACATGTCGGTCATCAGCGAGTGAATCCGCGCTGTAGCACTGGGCTAACAGGACTCCGGGGAACCCGGGCTGTAGCAGGCTAGGAAGGACTCTGGATGTCACTGCGTGACATTTCCCGGAAGGGACAGACATAGGAACGAAGTGAAACACATGCCGGCCAGTCAAGTGTCCAGAGCAGTAGTGCTGGGCTAGTAGGACTCCGGTGAACCGGGCTGTAGCGGAATACTATCGCTCAGGAAGCACTAGACTACATTTCCCCATATGAGAGGCTGCCAAGGATAAACAACTAGATTGTCGGATCCCACTCATACCGAGCATTTCAATCATACACACAATATGCCCGATATGAGTACATACAACATGGCATCACAACAAAACTCTACAACTCAAGTACTTTATTTAAAGGCTCCAGAGAGCCATACATAACATGTTCATACAGGTAGGGGTCACATGACCCGACACTCAAGTCATACAAGCATACAAGCACATGCGGAAGAAAATAGTCTGAGTACAGACACTAGAAAGAAAGAAGGCTTCTCGAAGCCTGTCTATCTACATAGGGCCCTCCATGGCCAGGATCACCACCTGGGTGGCTAGTCACTCGTCGACATCAAGGTCTACGTAGAACCCATCGGAGGGGGTGGTGTTGTCGTCTGAAAACAATAATTAAGAAAACATGAGTACAAAGGTACTCAGCAAGTCTTACATCAGAACCTACTATACATGCTCATTCTCAAGAAGGTGGTGGAGTTATTGTAGCAAGCCAGCTTTGACTCTTGGCTAAGCTATCCTACGAGACTCCACTAGTAAAATAGTTTTCGCACACGAGTCCACTACTCACCAACACAATACTCCACTGGGGATCCTCCCTCATCATCCTATGAGAGGGCCATCCTCGGTACTCACACTTATCTTGAGTCTTTTAGTAGTATCCATTAACTTATCTATGGACTGTATAGGCAACCAAGTAGTCCTTTACCGCGGACATGGCTACTCGAATAGTTTTATACCCTGCAGGGGTGTACTTCATCACACATGTTTCCACCACTTAGCGTCTGCACACGACATGTGCTCAGCAGACTTCAAGCGAAAACCGACGTGGGTGTAGACCACGACCTGACTAACCGCACAAGTCTCTAGTCCAGGTTTATCGCCTATTCAGGTTCCATCCGCAAGGAAATTCGGCCGGGGTGTCCTCAACGGCCCCAAACGATGTGTACAGTGTCCCGAGACGCCAAATGGGCGCCTGGCATACCCGACCACACTGTATCTACCGCATCATAGCCCACCCCTAGGGTCAGCGCTACGCACGGCCGCCAACACATAACCTACAAACACCAGAAACTAGTTGCAACTCCTGGACAGAGGGCGAGAGGGGTCAGTAAGTCGAGCGAGGTCATATTTCAGGGCCCAATGTGTGGTAGTAGCTGAATCGTAAATCACGCATACAGATCTCAGTTCTTACGGACGACCTCAATGAAACAACCCACCATGTACTCCTACATGGCCTCTCATCGATACCTTTACCAAAACATGTTCAACACATCCCTCACATTACTGACATAATCATTTCACTCTAGCCCATCACCCAGATGAACCAGACCTGACACAACTCTAAGCATAGCAGGCATAGCAAGGTAGGAATCACATACATGGCTCAATCAACTCCTACACATGCTAGTGGGTTTCATCTAGTTACTGTGGCAATGACAGGTCATGCAGAGGATAAGGGTTCAACTACCATAACACACAGTAGTTTGAATCACGTTATCTTAATGCAGTAAACAAGAGCAGAAGCGAGAACATGGGTTTGTATCGGAATGATCAATGGGTTGCTTGCCTGATGTAGTGGTAGTAGGGTACTGCCCTTCAGACGGATACTCGGGGTTATCCTCGGAGGCAGAACCTACCACGAAAGACACACCGAACATAATCAACACATGACAATATGCAACAATATGATGCATGCTATGACATGGCAAAATGAATGTGTCTTGGCCTAATGCAAGCTAAAACAGAAAGGAATGAACCCATTTGAATCGAAGATTCAAATGATAGTTCATTTAACATAGCCTTATTAGTGCATTATCTTATTTTGCTTAAACATCAAGGTTATCTTGCTTTGTCATGCATGAAACCATTACAGATGGATATATTGATTTTTTCTGATCATTTTTCATATATAAATTGTTTGATTTGGAGCTATGGTTGATTTTCTATGATTTTTAGAAGTTTTGGCTATTTTCTGGAATTTCCTATTAAAGAATAAATCCAGAAAATGAATAATTGCGTCAGCACTGCGTCACTGTGACGTCAGCAGTCAACTGGGACGGTCCAGGTCAAACCTGACCAGTGGGTCCCATATGTCATTGACTCAGCTAATTAATATGGTTAATTAACCTTAAATTAAGCCTAACTAAAATGTCAGTGGGGCCGGGGCCCACATGTCAGCGGCTAACCTAACTAAATTAGTGTTAGTTTAACTCCTAATCTAGGTTTGACCAGGGGCGGGGCCCGCATGGTCAAATGGGTTAAACCCACCAGCGACATGACGCCAGCGAGGCCCGAGATGGCGGCGCGGCTCGGAAACACAGCGCAGGCGATGAAACGAGCGGCGGTTTGGCTTGGCATGAAGCTGGTGCTTGTCCGCATCCAACGGAGCAAGCGAGAAAGGCTGCGGTGGAGTGAGCTCACCGGAGTCGAGATCGTGGCGGCGGCCGGGGCTCGGTCAACGACGGGTTCAGTGCTACGGTGCAAGGCAGGAGGAGCTGGTGGGCGCTACGGGCTCCTGGAGCCATGCTGAGCACAGAGATGTTCTTGGCTTTGAGCCACTGTGGTCCTAGCCACGATGGCAACGAGGCACGGCGGCGGCGAGCTTCGGCTGCGGTGGTTAGTAAGGCTAGAGGAGGAAATAGACGGCGGGGAGCGAGGGGTTTGGTAGAGGAGCTCACGGCGGTTGTAGAACGCGTCTCAGCGGGCTCGGGCGAGGTCGGACGATGTCGGGGCTTTGCCGACGATCTCGGTTGCTCGAGGTAGAAGACGACCGCGGTGATGACGTTTGGGGGCGTCCGGTGCGGCGTGGCTCGGCGGAGAGGACGAGGGCGACGAGGCGAGGCTTTTGGACGGGTCAGCGAGGCGAGGGGAGCACGGTGGTCATGGTGGCGACGAACGGCGGTGACGGCTTCGCCCTACTTCGGGAGAGAGAGCGAGAGAGGCGAGGCAGGGGGAGAGTGGAGCGGTCGAGGGGTCCAGGGGGTCTGCGTGGCACTCGTAGACGGTGTCCGGACGTCGGCAGAAGCAGGAGGTGGCTGGCGTGTGGCTGCGGGTGCTGGCCACGTGCCTCTCATCCTCTTGGGGAGAGGAGGAGGATGACTGGCAGTGGCCAGTCGGCTGGGCCAAGCTGGGCCAGGCCAGGGCGACAGGTAAGTTCCTTTCTCTCTCCTTTTTCTGTTTTTTATTTATTCTATTATTTCTGTAACTTCAGGGCTTTATTAAAAATGCCAGGGCATTTCCAAAAATAATAAAATTAATCATGGCTACTGCTTAGATTATATCCAACAGCAAACATTTTAGTTTATGATTATTTGAGCATTTAAAATATTTTATAGCATTTAAATGCCCAAATGCAAATACTATAAGAATTAATCCAATGACCTTAAGATGTCCTAGAAAAATGTGCACCATTTTTGTCAAAGGTTTTAACCCAAAACAAAAAGGGTGGGCTTTTTAGAAGGGCATTTTAGGTTCATTGAAAAAGTTTTTAGTAAACCCTAGTTGTTCCAAGGGGGGTTGGGGGTTCTATCATCCCCATTTCAGTTTTGTGGGAATTTAAACATGATGCAAAAGTTCAACCAATCCTAATGCACGACTAACACAGAGATGTGACTGTGGCTCGCAGGATGAGGTGAAGCTTGCTTACGAGTAGTAGTAGTAGTAGTAGTACTGTACGTCTTTACGCCCGCTCCCTCGCCCACGCGCGCGGTGGCTCGCAGCACGAGGAGAAAATTTAGCTGCTCCCTCCATTTACTCCTCATCCCTACTATTACTTTGGTTAGTACTCCCACCATTTATTTATACAAGGCCACTATAAAAAATACATTTTGCATCTATACAAGGCCACAAATAGTAATCGAGAAAAAAGTTACTACTCCCTCCTTTCTAGTTTATGACTCAATTTCAAAATCTCTCCAACCAAGGTAGACGGTGAGTGGTCGAATTAATTTTGTAGTTTGCACAAGTAATTAGTACGCTCGTTTTTCTCAAGAAGTTATGTTTACCGAGGCATTAATTAGAATGAATGCATGAATGACCACTAAAATTCCATGAACTTGTACATGCATTGGTTAGTTTCCTCTTGACACTGCGTGCGTCGGGTGATCTAATGCACCTCAAAATCCAACATGTAATGGTACTACTACTAGTATAGTAGAATTGAGACTTATCAAACGGAAAAACGAATGTTTTTAGATGAGCCCTATAAACCCTAGTGGGTACGTACTCCGTAAAAACAGATTTTTCCAAAACTAAGTCGCTCCCTTTCATGAATTCTGTAGTATACTCCTCCGTCGACGCTCCCTTTCATGAATTATGTACTTCCTGTCGCCGACATGTGGGACATATAGCAACTGGGTCGACGTGTCAAGCAACAAATAACAGTGCAGAACAACAGGGGGACGCACCCCACTCATACCGGCCCACTAGTAGTAATGAGAAATGAGACGTCAAATCACAATGCCGCACCTTCCCAGACGGATGAAGCGACCATTATTTCACACTTTTGTTCGCCATCATCTCAAACCACGTAGTATTGCTTCTGCCTCAAGAGGGACACGCGCATCGCCTTGGTACATCATGACATGTGGGACCGCATGACAGGCCATGCTCCCTTGCCGATTGCTCGGTAAAATCACCTCATTTATACTATACTTCCTCCGTATCGGTTTACTACATGGCATGCACGTCGTACTAGGTTGAGAATTAAACGCGCTATTTATGTGATGAATAGTATTCTAGCCTTTTAAAAAATGTATACTTTTGTACAGTAGTACTATCGATGGATTGCGCCATGGAGCAGAAATTGAAATTAAAAAAGGTGGTACATATAGAGAGCGCTCATCGCCAAATTATGCATATAGTACTATTAAAAAAGCTAGTACGTGCTTAATTGGGGTGCTAAATTCTATTAAAGAAATACTAGTAGTATGTACATACTGAAGAGTTAAAGTAACGAGAAGAAACATAACATAGTTCTGCTGGGGGCTCAGCACAACACACCCCTCAAATTAAACTAAGCACACCTGAAATTAAACTATGCAACTAATCCGGTAGACACTGCATTAGAAGTTTAGCACCACCATGAGCAACGGCACAGCCACCTTACTCGGAGTCCTCGTCCACGTCCTCGACTTCGTCCTTGTCCCTCTCCCTCATGGCTGATACTTCTTTGCTTGAACCGCACACTTGGCTGTTGCTCTTCATCCAACCCTTGTAGATATTGAAGCAAAGGTTGCCATCCATTGCAGCGTAGTGGATGTGGTCTATATCTAGTACATTCCGCTGCCATGCATGACGATCAAACGTGTATGGAGGTTTCTCAAGTTTACCATATGAAGGATGAACCATGGCTCCTGCCAGGGTCAGCACTAAAGGCTGACGAGAGGACACCAGCCGATTCTTTTGGAGGTCGAAGGGGTTGCCTACAATGAGACCTATCCGACGAAGGACATCCCTTTCGTTCTTAAAGTCTACAGTAACGAATTTCACTGTTTGTCCTTGAGAAAGTTCTGAAAATCCTGGCACTCAACGTCAGCATGGCATATGTGGTAGACCAAGCAAACATTATGTGCGCAAACCTGGATCACGGCGGGCTTCTTCCTCTCTTTGTCCTTTAGATCCTTCTCTGGTCCCAGGACTGTGGTGTACTCAACATCTAGCCCAGCGACCCACTCATCATCTGAGTTTTCGAACATGCGTCTGAAGCGAGAAAGGCATCCTTTCACCATCATGGAAGAACAGGTGTAGATGACGTCGAACTCAGCGCCGGTGATGGTTCTAACCTTGTACTCACCGCCGATCATGGAGATTTGGGACACCATGGATTTGGGAGGAGGGTTAGGATTAGTGGAACTGCCGTAATGTGAATGGACGGGACGACTAGGAGCGAACCGCCGTAGTATTGAAGGACGTGCGGGGACGAGTAGGAGCGAACTGCCAGCGTGCGAACGACAGGGTAGTGGCTTTCCATTCTCCCATGATACGGGCTTCCGAGAGCCCTTGGATCTGAGATTGAACAGTTGCATGGCGTGATTCTAGACCTATGGGTGAATATCCTATCCTGGAGGGTTATTCTGCAAATTTTCAGCAACTTAGCATGCAACCGTTTGATCTCAGATCCAAGGGCCGCCGGCAGCCCGTATCATGGTCGCACCTACCACGACCGCCGCGTCGCTCGCGTGGTCACGCCCTTGGAGATTTAACACGGTGCGTTAGGCTATCTGATGTTGGCATGTCATACATAGTCATCACTTAGTCACTCATACTACAACAAGGTTGGCTATAAGGTTGGCTATAAGTGTATTTTTTTACTCCTCTCTATCTCTTTCTTCGTAATGGAGGTGGTCAGGAATCGGGAGACTCATGCCGATCGTAGCGCCGCAGTTAAGATGATAATGGCAAGTCACATCATGGGGCCCCACCTGTCCAGCAGTAACTCGCTGTCAAATCACACAACCCTACGTTTGCAGCAGCCTACTCCCTCGTCTTCTCGCGTCTCTGTCGAACCGACTAGGCGGAACTGCCCCACCTACCGCACAGGAAAAGCCCCGCCCTCGACTTTTAAATACAACTACATCCTCTTAAGAATCCAATGATATACTTTTTGTGACATAGTAACTCATATTTAGTTAGTCAAATGGATGACCTAGAACTACGTGCAGACCCTATAAACCGAGACGCCTAAAAATAAAAAAACCAAGACGGGGAGGGTAGTTTAGCACGTATCTTTTTAGATCAATATAGTCGGGATTCACCAAGGAGCAAAACCAAGTGGTAGGCTGCTCCTGTCGTGTTGGCGTAGCAACTCAAGCAGGGTCAGTCCGCACACGAAATGGCGACACACTTAACAGGACCTCTTTGGCCGACATGTGGCTCATCCACCGTCTTGTTCCACGTGCGATGCACCAAATTACAGTTCGGAGCAACAGTTGGAATTGGAGGCACCCCGGTCGTAGCGCCGCAGTAGTAGAAAATGAGCGATGAGGGGTCAAATCACAAAGCCCCACCTTTCCCGCATTAAGCTGGACAGACGAAGCAACCATCATTTCACTCTAGGGCGCAAGAGCATAAAGAAAAGAGAAAACAATAATGCGTGCAGCAGCTACCTAGGGCACCTAGGGTAGGGGTCTCCACTACAGATCCTTTTTTGAAAGCGCCTCCACTACAAATCGGCTTCTCCCTCGTCCTTTTGAAGAAAACCGATGATGAGTGCAGCGGTAGGGTTTGTAGGAGTACTACAGCGTGCGGGGCCACGTCATAGTAAACGGGTTCGAGTCGATGCCTTAAATATGTGTGGGCCGCTTGGTTTTACGGGAACGAGGCAGCATTTTGGGTTCAGGGACCAGTGGAGATATAGTACGTACAAAAAATTGTGGACGTAGGTTCGACCGAAAGGCAATGATGCATGGGCCCTGCATTTTGATATACCCGGGGCCGCGTGAAATTTGCTACTCTACTCAAAACTAATAAGGTACACATGTATTGAACGCATGAGATTCCGAAACCAAATTATGAATAAATACACACTATAGCATGTAAAGCTTTAAGTCATATATGCATGATGTAGATGTTCGTTTAGTTCTTATAGTTCATCTCATTCAAAATCAATTAGTTTTATAAAAATGTTAAGATTCATGGGGTTGTGCATTGTAAATCATAAAGTAAAAAACAAATAATGGCAATTCATTTAGAAAAAATAATCAATTATGATACAGAAGTTTCTAGAACAAAGGAGAAGTGCTTGTGTTTTGAGGTTTGTGCATTATGCTCAACCATGGAGTCTTCTAAATTGTACATGTGGCAGATCTGGTGGAATGTTGATGATATCCAATGGCCAGTAGTGCTCGGATTTGCCTATTTCTGCACTGTCGGGTTAGCTTCATCCAGCGACCATCTTTCAAAGTTATTGGCACACTATATAGTTCTTGTGGGATAGTTGCATGTTTTGGAAAAAGCTACTAGTGGGCTGTACTATCTATTTAGGAATAGAAGATGTATACATGGAAGTTGTAGGGAAAGAGATGACATGGAGCATCTCAATTCCTGTGAGTAGGGATTGGAAAAGAGATGTCATTTGGTTCACATCATAGGAACTTTTCTATTGAATCTAGAGATGACATGTATCTCAATTCCTATGAGGAGGGATTAGAAAAGAGATGTAATTTGGTTCATATCATAGAACTTTTCTATTGAATATACGCTAATGTTTATTTTCCTTCGAAATTAAGGGAGTATAGGAATCCATTCATATGAACCAAGTGGCTCTAAAGCTATAGAAATGATATGATGTTTATTTCCTTTGAAATGTGGAGTATATGAATCTATTCCTATGAACCAATTGGCTCTAAAGGAAAAAATCCTATAAAAATCATATCATATAGAGTTCCTATGATATTCCTCGACACTAAAGGATGCTTGAAATTGCTGCGGGTGATACGATGGTCTTTCTTTGTAGACTCCTCACCCATCTTTATAGTTACCTCTTGAAGATGAATGAAAAGATATATACATGATATTCTACATGTGCAACTTGGTACACGAAAACTCGGTAAAAGTTTGCGAGGTTCAAATTTTCAATAAAGCTATATGCACTGCATTTCGGAACGGAGGGAGCATACGACAGTTGCTAACACTCACGTGGAAGATTTGTGTGTAGGAGGAGTGGCTGTTCTGTTAAATGACATGGCAAAACTGACACTGTCGGATGCCGATCTAATGGTTCTTACGGCGTTCGTCAGGAAAAGGCTTCTGGCGAACGTTTGTCGGATAATGATTTACGGACACATGCATTGCATTGATACGTGCCCCCTCTCTCTCACGCACACGCACCCTCACGAGTCACGACTCTCCCGAGTCCTCTCGCAGACTCGCACGTCGCACCCACCGTCTATCTGCGGGTAGACGTCACGCACATATGTGCTCTTCACACCCTACCCTCAGAACTTTGAAAAAACAAAAGACGGCGCACACATTTTATTTTAGCTCACACGTCACACACTTATACTATTACTCTCGCGGAGAACGTTCTTTGGGCATAGTATATTGTACTCTCACGAAGAGGAGCGGTGCACACACGCACTAGTTCTCTCACACCCACTCGCGGGTACACGTAGGAGCGCATTTTTTGAAGCTGGTACAACAAAATCAGTCCACTATATATAAAAGCAGGAGCCTTAGCGCTTGCTTTACTAGGGTTCCTCTCGTTCACTCTCTCATGCTCTCCAGATCTAAGCAACACATAGGTGGCCATACTCTCTCTTAGCTCACGGCTGGTCACAAATCCGGCCGGACAACCTCGACCGGGGCAGGGGTGTAGGTGCATCGTTCACGCTGTCGTCGGCGGCGAGGGAGGAGACCAACGGCTGCCCGCGCGTCCCGATCGGCGGCCATGCTGTTCTCTCCGAGAGAGCGCCGGCTCGGGAGGGCCTCCGACCCCTTCTTCCTCCCTGCGGTATTGTGGCCAAGATGCGGCCTCCCGACGCCATCTTTGCCACATGCCGACGACCCTCGGGTATATATTCCTTCGAAACCTGCCTTGCTCTACTGCCCCAGCTCCCTTCGTGTGGATCCTTTTCTACTTCCGTCTGCTGTTCCAAAGCCACCTAGACTTCTACTATTATTATAAGTAAAGCTAGTTCATACAGTCGACTCAAAGCGTTGGTTCAAACAATGAAGAAAGTGGGAAAGCTGTAGCATGAATCTAGGACTTGGTTCTAAGAGGAAACGGGGGAAGTAGTAATATCTGTCAGTGTTTAAATAACCGTATTTCATATTTGTGCAAATAGGGATGTCTGTCTCCATATCGTTTCGGGATGTCTGTCTCCGTATCGTTTCTATCCGCGCAATCAAAAGCACACACCTCAGTTTTAGTACAACTGGGCAAAATGAGATGGCTATCCCTCGTTGCCGTTGTCTAACCTCCCGTCCTCAAGGTATCCCTACATTGGTAGTAACTAAGGTAGAATGACCAACACAATCTAAAAGAAGCTAATTCGTACATTTTACTTCCTGATTGCAGTGTAGGGACGAGGGAAAACAACTGCATCCTAGTCCGGAATGCACTTTCTACCAGTTCATCCATGGACCGAGGACTAGCTGGCACGGCTGCACGGCCGTTTTTTGGACAGGTGCGCAGACAAGAGGCATTGTGATATGCTTATTTCTGTAAATAGCGGTGCTTAAATTTAGTGGAATGCACAAGCATTTCAGCTAGTCAGTACGCTACATGGTTCAGTTTAGCATTCCAGCTGAGACCACAATTATAATTGGTTGTTCTGGAATGAGAGAACCTAACCTGAATGGTGGCAACAAGAAAAAATCAGAGTGAACTCCAGGAAATTTAAGCCTGCCAGGAGGCCCTTTGCTCAGAGAAGCCTTGCTTGTTTTTTCCTGATTTGTAAACCTTCTCACAACTTTGTCTTTTGCTGTGAACGAGTATATGTTTGTTATGTTCTATGAATCATTGAGATGTATAAAATTGCTTAACTTATGCTTTTCAAGTTTTTTATGAAGATGAGTTTAATGTGAGTGTTCCACATGAGCGCTGGACTAGCGTGTGAACATTTGGAATTTATTACATTGTGGCCTCAATTAACTGCATGAACCACTGTAGCAAGATACACAGTTGCTTATATGTCAGACAACAAATTGTTGATCGTTAGCTGGTCGATAGCCTAGTGTTGAAGCGAGTTGAGCCAATGTGCCGTGTTTTGCACAACTGCTTGCAACTTGGGTAGCACCAACAGTGTTTACAAGTACTTATGTATACGTCGATGCACAGTTCTCGAACGAGTGCTCTATTTCATCAAAGCACACACTGCTCATATGATAAACCGTGACAACTTATGTCTTACCATGCCATATTCATGAAAAAACTAGTGAGGACGCATCTGTTTCGGCAACAATTACGATGGTTCTCACATGATTCACGGGCACACAAAAGTAGCAGCAGTTCCCATAGACGGATTCAAACAGAGTACTAGCCCAGAGGGGTTGATAACAGGCAAGGTTCGGACAATTAGACACAATCCAAACTACTATTAAACACTAACTGGGGCAACTATTTCATGCCTCGATCAAATTTGGGCTAGACACAAGACGGACCTTGCCATGAACATCATCGAGGACGTCGCGCAGCAGCTCAATCCCGTGAACCTTCATGAAGACAACCTTGTGGCCTTGCCACTAATAAACTTGTTTGTGGAGGCATGCCACATCATCTTCCTGTGTAAGCTTAACAAGAACAGTGAAAGAACATGCGGTGCCCCATGTTTGGTTTTGGTAATTGATGACAATCTTTATGGACTAATGGTTGCCTTGAGTTATATTTGAAGGTTTTGTCCATAGGCTTTTCTTGGAGTACATGTGTTGGTTTCAAGGAGAGTTTGTGTCGACCAATGTGCTATTCAAGGAATTATCCAAAGATTGGTCATTTGAGAGTTGAGCTTATTGCAAGCATGTCTTGAAGAAGAAGATTGTTTGATCATTCATGTTTACCTTCGAGACATCATCCAAATGAAGAGAGTTGGAAAGAATCAAGGTTGATCAAGGCTAAGTCAAGAGTGAATCAAGTTGATCAACACATAAAGCATACACGATGTACAGAGGGATCAAGTGATCCCATGGTATGGCAAGCATTGTCCATTACGCTTTGTGTACTAACCCATGGTCTTCGTGAGAGTTATTTGTGGGGTTAGGTTGCGGTGCAAGTTCAAGTGGAGCATCACGAAGAGATCAAATGCTTGAAGCTTGCCGTCCTTTGTGGTGACAATGGACGTGTGAAGATGTGCAGAAGAGTGGCTCACCCATAGTGGAGTATGGGGGAGCAATCAACTAGTCTTCATCAAGTCAACACAATCAAGAAAGGTTGCGGTGTGCAATTCAAGTGGAGCATCACGAAGAGATCAAATGCTTGAAGCTTGTCGTCCTTTGTGGTGACAATGGACTTGTGAAGATGTGCGGAAGAGTGGCTCACCCATAGTTGAGTGTGGGGGAGCAATCAACTAGTCTTCATCGAGTCAACCCAATCAAGAAAGGTGGTCCAACTTGAGGGAGTCAAGATCGTCATCATCTAGCTCAAGTGGACCATGTGCAAGGCAAAGGTTTTCCCTTGGTAGGTTTTCTATTTTACCGGTCTCATGGTGGTAGTTGGGAGATCGGGTTATAGGATCGATTGCCATACTATCAAGGGGGGCTCTTGATGAGTAGCTTGATCGTATCGTTCATAGAGAGCTCAAACCATTGCATCCTTGCATCATCTTTCTTGGTTCTTGTTTGGTTCTCTTTGTGAGTCTTAGAGCTTATGGTCATCTTGATGACAAGCTCGAGTTCATCGAAAACAGAGTTCACTCGCATCTTCTATGATGTTTTCGATGTTGGAGGTTATGCTGGTTCTTCTTGGTTGGAGGTTTCTCTCCTCTATTTGTTCGCATCTTCTAAAAAGAGAGTGAGGATTGCTGTTTTGATGCTACACATCGTCTTGTATCCAACAAGCTTGAGTTTGCTCAATTCGGAGCTCATATGCAGAAGTTAGGGCAGTTCTGGTTTTCCGTGTAGTTTACTTGCTTTCGTGGTAGTGGCATAAGGATGGCGCCAGCGGTAGTACCGTAGGGCCGGAGCGGCAGTACCGCTTATCGCCGCAAGCGGTAGTACCGCTGTCCCACAGGGGTAGTACCGCCCATGGCCATAAGCGGTAGTACGGCTCCGTTCCGCGCTGGTACCGCCTCGACTCGAGACGTGGTTTTAGCGTGTCGGGTTCAGCGGCAGTAGGAGCGGCGGTAGGAGCGGTAGTACGGCGGCTACCACCACCCCTAGTGCCGCTCAATGGCCCTTGTCCCTGTGCTCGTGGTAGGCACTGTGCACGGTCCCAGCGGTGGTACCGCCAGGCCGAAGCGGCAGTACCGCTTATCGCCACAAGCGGTAGTACCGCTGTCCCAAGCGGCAGTACCGTTGCGGCCAACGGTAGTACCGCTGGCTCCAGCGGTAGTGCTGCTCCTACGACTCTGCCTCGCACTCTGTTTCGCTCCGCTCTCCGTGTTCTACCGCCCGAGCGGTAGTACCGCTCACCTGAGCGGTAGTACCGCTTGTGCGCAGACTGAGCACATAACAGTTGGATTCGGGAGCCCCTATAACAGGGGGCCTTCTTCCCCATTAAATCTTATCCTTTGAGCTCATGTTCTTCCCCCATTGCTGACCTTCTTCGAGCTTGCTAACTCTCAGTCCCTCCATGGATTCTTGCTAGTTTTTGAGGGAAAAGAGAGAGGAGATCTAGATCCACATTTCCACCAATCACTTTCTCCTCTATGTGAGGAGAACCCCTTGGATCTCGATCTTGGAGTTCTTGGTGTTCTCCTTCTTGTTCTACCTCTCATTTTCCTCCCTAGCATTAGTTGCTTTGGTGGGATTTGAGAGAGAAGGACTTGGGCACTCCGTGTGCCCTTGCCATTGCATTTGGTGCATCGGTTTGAGTTCTCCACGGTGCTACGTGGAAGTGAAGTTTGAGAAGCTTATTACTCTTGGGTGTTTGGGCACCCTAGAGCTTGTTCCTCTTGGGTGACTTGGTGCCCTAGATGGTTGGTGTTGTTCGGAGCTCAATCATTGTGGTGTAAAGCTTCGGGCAAGCGTCGGGGTCTCCAATAGGTTGTGGGGATCGCCCCGAGCAATTTGACGGGTACCGGTGACCGCCCCCAAGGGTTACCAAATTGTACGGGTTCGGTGACCGCCCCAAGGGTTTCCATTTGTACGGGTTCGGTGACCGCCCTCAAGGGTCCCTTAGTGGAATCACGGCATCTTGCATTGTGCGAGGGCGTGAGGAGATTACGGTGGCCCTAGTGGCTTCTTGGGGAGCATTGTGCCTCCACACCGCTCCAAACGGAGATTAGCATCCGCAAGGGTGTGAACTTCGGGATACATCGTCATCTCCGCGTGCCTCGGTTATCTCTTACCCGAGCCCCTTTACTTATGCACTTTACTTTGTGATAGCCATATTGTTTCTTGTCATATATCTTGCTATCACATTGTTGCTTATCTTGCTTAGCATAAGTTTTTGGTGCACATAGGTGAGCCTAGTTGTTTTAGGTTTTGTGCTTGACAAATTAACCGCTAGGTTTATTCCGCATTTGTTAAAGCCTAAACTGTAATTATTTTAAAATGCCTGTTCACCCCCCCTCTAGGCAACATCGACGATCTTTCAAATAGTATGCCTCACAAATGAAAGAGTAGCTTTGAACTTCTTGTAGTTCAATACACCCTGGACAACACGCCTGACAACAGTGAGGCTGGAATACAACTCTTCATTGGTATAACTGCAAATGGCTTCCAGGATCCAACAGCCTAAGAACTCTGTTTTCCCAGTGCGTATATTTAGGTCGTCCGCCTCATAGCGAGTGACATGTACAACCACACAATCCTTGTCTGCATCAGGGCTCTAATTGAAACAGAAAAAAATTCTGAATTACTTTTTAGTATAAGAAACACAAGTTATTTAAACCACTATGTATAGCATGGCATCGAAGCTAATAAAATTTTGCATTATTAATCACCACATACTTCCTTTTCTAAAGAAATCACCACATACTTAGATGAAAAACCACAATCGAGATCGTCAAAGAAGGAAATCACCTTGGGCAG
>NC_041392.1:113548438-113550861 GCF_002162155.2 Triticum dicoccoides | reverse complement strand
GCTGTAACCTCAAACGGGGCGTTGACCATCTCAGTAGTGGCCGTGAGCGTATCTGGGGTCGGCTCGGTGGTTGCCTCCATCTTCTTGGAGCTCTCTGTCTCGTGGGGATCAGCCTCCCGCTTCTGCTCCAATATCGGCAGATCTTTGCCTGTTTCTCCTTGGTCCATTATGAAACTGAGAAATACTAGGAGACCACTGAAATGAAAACACAATCGCAATGACAATGAAACAAAAAAGAGAGTGAGGATCGCTATTTTGATGCTACTCGTCGTCTTGTATCTAACAAGCTTCAGTTTGCTCAATTCGGATCTCATATGCAGAAGTTATGGCAGTTCTGGTTTTC
Organism: Triticum dicoccoides; assembly: GCF_002162155.2. NCBI lineage: Eukaryota > Viridiplantae > Streptophyta > Magnoliopsida > Poales > Poaceae > Triticum > Triticum dicoccoides. The sequence goes on along the minus strand of NC_041392.1, from coordinate 113,550,518 downwards.
CATGGAGTTTACTTGCTTTCGTGGTAGTGGCATAAGGATGGTGCCAGCGGTAGTACCGTTGGGCCGGAGCGGCAGTACCGCTTATCTCCGCAAGCGGTAGTACCGCTTGTCCCACAGCGGTAGTACCGCCCATGGCCATAAGCGGTAGTATGGCTCCGGTTCCGCCCTGGTACCGCCTCGACTCGAGACGTTGTTTTCTCGTGTCGGGTTCAGCGGCAGTAGGAGCAGTAGTACCGCTCATGTGCGGTAGTACCGCAGCTACCACCACCCCTAGTGCCGCTCAATGGCCCTTCTCCCTGTGCTCGTGGTAGGCACTGTGCGCGGTCCCATCTGTGGTACCGCCAGGCCGGAGCGGCAGTACCGCTTATCGCCACAAGCGGTAGTACCGCTGTCCCAAGCGGCAGTACCGTTGCGGCCAATGGTAGTACCGCTGGCTCCAGCGGTAGTGCCGCTCCTACGGCTCTGCCTCGCACTCTGTTTCGCTCCGCTCTCCATGTTCTATCGCCCAAGTGGTAGTACCACTCCCCTGAGCGGTAGTACCGCTCGTGCGCGGACTAAGCACATAACGGTTGGATTCGGGAGCCCCTATAAAAGGGGCCTTCTTCTCCATTCAACCTTATCCTTTGAGCTCGTGTTCTTCCCCCATTGCTGACCTTCTTCGAGCTTGCTAACTCTCAGTCCCTCCATGGATTCTTGCTAGTTTTTGAGGGAAAAGAGAGAGGAGATCTAGATCCACATTTCCACCAATCACTTTCTCCTCTATGTGAGGAGAACCCCTTGGATCTCGATCTTTGAGTTATTGGTGTTCTCCTTCTTGTTCTACCTCTCATTTTCCTCCCTAGCATTAGTTGCTTTGGTGGGATTTGAGAGAGAAGGACTTGGGCACTCCGTGTGCCCTTGCCATTGCATTTGGTGCATCGGTTTGAGTTCTCCATGGTGCTACGTGGAAGTGAAGTTTGAGAAGCTTATTACTCTTGGGTGTTTGGGCACCCTAGAGCTTGTTCCTCTTGGGTGCCTTGGCGCCCTAGACGGTTGGTGTTTTTCGGAGCTCAATAATTGTGGTGTAAAGCTTTGGGCAAGCGTTAGGGTCTCCAATTAGGTTGTGGGGATCGCCCCGAGCAATTTGACGGGTACTGGTGACCGCCCCCAAGGGTTACCAAGGTGTACGGGTTCGGTGACCGCCCCCAAGGGTTTCCATTTGTACGGGTTCGGTGACCGCCCTTAAGGGTCCCTTAGTGGAATCACGGCATCTTGCATTGTGCGAGGGCGTGAGGAGATTACGGTGGCCCTAGTGGCTTCTTGGGGAGCATTGTGCCTCCACACCGCTCCAAACGGAGATTAGCATCCGCAAGGGTGTGAACTTCGGGATACATTATCGTCTCCGCATGCCTCGGTTATCTCTTACCCGAACCCCTTTACTTATGCACTTTACTTTGTGATAGCCATATTGTTTCTTGTCATATATCTTGCTATCACACTGTTGCTTATCTTGCTTAGCATAAGTTGTTGGTGCACATAGGTGAGCCTAGTTGTTTTAGGTTTTGTGCTTGACAAATTAACTGCTAGGTTTATTCCGCATTTGTTAAAGCCTAAACCGTAATTATTTTAAAACGCCTGTTCACCCCCCCTCTAGACGACATCGCCATCTTTCAAACAGTATGCCTCAGAAACGAAAGAGTAGCTTTGAACTTCTTGTGCTTCCATACACCCTGGACAACACACCTGACAACAGTGAGGCTGGAATACAACTCTTCATTGGTATAACCGCAAATGGCTTCCAGGATCCAACAGCCTAAGAACTCTGTTTTCCCATTGCGTATATTCAGGTCGTCCGCCTCATAGCGAGTGACATGTACAATCACACAATCCTTGTCTGCATCAGGGCTCTAATTGAAACAGAAAAAAATTCTGAATTACTTTTCAGTATAAGAAACACAAGTTATTTAAACCACTATGTGTAGCATGGCATCGAAGCTAATAAATTTTGCATTATTAATCACCACATACTTCCTTTTCTAAAGAAATCACCACATACTTAGATGAAAAACCACAATCGAGATCGTCAAAGAAGGAAATCACC
>NC_041392.1:113502765-113548108 GCF_002162155.2 Triticum dicoccoides | reverse complement strand
GAAAACAGCTCCTGCAGTGCCACGGGGGTTGTAACCTCAAACGAGGCATTGACCATCTCAGTAGTGGCCGTGAGCATATCTGGGGTCGGCTCGGTGGTTGCCTCCATCTTCTTGGAGCTCTCTGTCTCGTGGGGATCAGCCTCCCGCTTCTGCTCCAATATCGGCAGATCTTTGCCTGGTTCTCCTTGGTCCATTATGAAACTGACGAATACTAGGAGACCACTAAAAGGAAAACACAATCGCAATGACAATGAAACAAAAAAGAGAGTGAGGATTGGTTACTGCTTTGCAAAAGTTCTTTTTTTTCTCTGAATGAAAATATACCAACATCACGGATCCGCTTACCTTCCCTTCGTTCGGAGAGAAGAACGGTGGCAGATGCGAGTGTTGCTTTTCTTGAAGACGGTGAGGGAGAAGGGGATTCAGCGAAGAGTGAAATGATGGTTGCTTCGTCCGTCAAACTTAGACTGCGGGGAGGTGGGGTTTTTTGATACGACGGCTCATTACTGCCGCGCTACGATCGGGGTGACGCTCCGCCTGCATACTGCCTTCTAATTTGGTGGATGGCATTTGGGCCCGCGCGCTGCATGGCCCGCATGTCGGTGAACAAATGTATAACAACATTCAGTAGAGGGAGACATTTCAATGACCTAGGAGGAGCCAGAAGCGGTAGAGTGTCTCCACTGTACTAGTAGTAATTGTTTTTCTGGGTAGCTGTAGAGTGTCTCCACTATACTAGTAGTAATTGTTTCTCTGGGCCCAAGACAAAACAATCCATCCACACTAGTAAATAGTAAAATCAATTCAAAATCCCATATATTTACTGAATTGACGGATGGGTATGTCGAAGAGCAAAAAAAGGAGTTTCAGGTGGGCAAAAGAGCTTCTGAACGTGCCGGGCTTCTATTTACAACATATTGTGGTCATAATCCAGTAAATTTTACGACCCAGGATGTTCATTCTATGGACCTGACCGATCCATTTGACTGTGACTGCCGAAAATAGTGCTGGAGTTAGATGTTGTTGCCCTTTTCAATCTGATTTTTTGGTAAACCTGATGAACAATTAACCCTCGTGCTTTTGTACAGTTTGTAAGCTGGAGTTAGATGTTCCTGCCCTTTTCAACTCGGCTGTGACTGTCATATTTTCTTTGAAACAAGGCAAATGGCTTGCCATTCGTTTAATTTAGAGTGAAATATTGTAACAAATCCAAACCAAGGGAAATAACATCACTCTCGCCGGCTGCTTGAGCTCACTGTGCATTACAGAAGCCAAGTGATTAGCCCCCACCAGCACCCACAAACTTATTTCGAACTAGCACATCAAATGGGCTGTAAATTTTCACAGGAAAGGCTGCATGACCATGACAGATTTGGATTCTGACAATTGGGACCCGTGAGGAAATAGCCTATCCAAGGTGGTGTTGACTTACTAGCCAGTCAACAAACGATTCTGCCTACCAGCCGTTGGATTGACATCCAACATCTGTCATGTATCTTCTATCTCTTTTCTTCTTCTTCCTCCAGCCGCCCAAACCAAACCACCCCGTCGGCTCCGCCTGCAGCCGCCTCCTATGACTGGCTATGCCTCCGCCGCCCTACCGTACGTACCCTCCAACGTTAGCCAGTCCCTCCCTCTATTCCCCCACACGTCCTTTTATTCTCCGGCGACGTCAGCCCCAACACGCACCCGTGCCCAAACTAGTCAACCCTCATACTCCCCTCCGCCTGCGACTGGACCTGCGCATCTTCAACGGCTCCTGTTCGTTCCGTCCGAGGCCTCGCCGTCGTCCTCCACCTTGCGGCCTTGGTTTGCTCACCGTGCGCGGTGCGCCGCCCTCTTGTGTTGTCAACGTCGTCAACAACCGAGAGGAACAAGGAGATGACTGTACATGGAGACGATGATAGTAGGGACCCACCAGCGTCATGGCAGTACGCAAGCAAGTGCCTCTATAGTACAAGCCCAAAAATATGGTTCCTCCTAATGGTTGGACATCTGGGGCTCACGCCATTGCCAACGTAGTCAATAAACGAGAGAATTACACTACGAGCGGCTGACACCAGGGACCCAGCAAGTCGCACATTTTTTTTGAGGAACAAGCAGTTGCTATTTATACTAGTTTTAGCAACGGATCAGGGTAACAACAGGGCTGTGCGGGGGCTGTGGCCCATCTAGCCAGGGTTTTATTTATGTTTACCACATCATGAGCCCAGTTGTGTTTTTTTCTTGCTGAAAATGGCTATCCCAGTTCTATTTTTTTAAAGAAATACCCAAACAAGGCCTACTTGCTTTATCGACCCTGCTGGGCTGCAAATCTTTCAAGACGAGGAGAGTTTCATTCGGTTTGCCTAGAAATGGGTTGTATATTTTTAAAACACATCAAACCGGGAATTAGTTTCAATTTTTTTTCATTACAAGATCTCAAATTCCATTGATTTTTATGCGTGGACAATTATTTGGATTTTATATTTATATAAATTATTTTTCAAAATAGTTTGAATGTGAATCGATATTTCTGGATTAAAAACAGTTGACCGCACCGAAATATGCAAAATTTCGTATACTTTTTAACCGTGGCCACAATATGGGGTGTAATGCTAACAAAAAGAAGATGGGCTCCAAAAAAATCTTAAGAATTAGCAAATGGGTTGTACATTATTAGAAATAATGGCAGATGGGATGTATGCTGTTTTCCACAGATTTGAGGCTGACTTGTGCGCCTACTACAGGTTGACGCGTATGCTTTCATAAAAAAAAGGTTGACGCACACGCAACGCCCTATCAACTTAGTCAACACACGAGAGTAGTGACTATTGGATGTCCATCCAACGGCCGTCATGCTTCTTCAATCTCTGCTCTTCATGCTCCAGCCGTTTAACCAAGCACCGGCGGGACTGCCTGCTCCCTCGTCCCGCGGCCGGCTATGCTGCCGCGCAGGCCTCACAGCCCCACCGTACTCCCATCGCTGGCCTAGCCATCCCTCTACTCACCCACACATGCTGTTATTCTCTGGTGACGGCAGACGAACCAATAAACCCTCGTACTCCTCCGCGTGGGAAACAACTGCCGAGTATTCCCTGGCTCCGTGTCGTTCCCTTCCTAAGCCTCACCGTCGTCCACCGCCCTGGTGCTCTCGGCACAGCCTGGTCAACGTGGTCAATGAACGACATCCATCGAAAGTGGACTGTACATGGAGAGGCTGACAACTAGGTCCACGACCGCACGCAAGGAAATGCCTCCTTATTACGCGCAAAATAATGATTCCTCCACCTGACATCTAGGACCCACAAGAAGGGCCTCTGTATTTCACGAAAAAACGTTCCCCCCGCTGACAGGTCGGACCCACCAGCTATATCTTCGCACGCAAGGAAGTGCCTCCTTATTACGCCCAAAAAAATGAATACCCCCTGCTAGCTGGGACCCACCATATTGTTGGGCTGACTTATGGGCCTACTAAGTTGACGGGGACGGAGGGCTTTGTCAACTTAGTCAATACTCCAGTGACTGTATGATGTCCATCCAATGGCCATAGTGCTTTTTCAACCTCTGGTCTTCTTGCTCCAGCCGCCCAAAGCAGCGCCGGTCATGCCGCCTGCTCCTGCCTCCCGTGGCCGGCTATGCTACCGCGGAGGCCTCACCGCCCCCATACTACTCCCACCACTGGCCAGGCCATCCCTCCACTCACCGACACCCCCTGTTATTCTGCGGCGACGGCAGCCTCACACCGCAGCCGAACCAGTGAACGCTTGTACTCCTCTCCGCGTGGGCATCCACTGCCGTTTCTTGCCCGGCTCCGCGTCATCCCCTTCCTAGGCCTCTCCGTCGTCCACCGCCGTGGTGCTCTCGGCGCGGCGTGGTCAATGTGGTCAACGACCGACTTCCATCGAAAGAGTACTGTATGTGGAGAGGCTGACAGCTGGGTCCACGGCAGCCGCAAGGAAGTGCCTCCTTATTACACGGAAAATAATTATTCCTCCACCTGACAGCGGGGACCCACCCGATCCACCTGACAGCGGGGACCCACCCGATGGGCCACTAATATTTTGCGAAAAAAATCGTTTCCCCCTGACTGCTGGGACCCACTGGACGGGCCACCGTATTTCGTGAAAAAACGTTCCCCCCGCTGTCAGCTCGGACCCACCGGAAGTGCCTCCTTATTACGCACAAAAAATGAATACTCCCCCAGCTAGCTGGGACCCACCTTGGTGGGAGGCTGACTTGTGGGCCTACTAAGTTGACAGGGACGAAGGGCTTTCTCAACTTAGTCAATATGAACGATTCTAGCTCCAGTGACCGTACGATGTCAATCCAACGGCCGTAGTGCTTCTTCAACCTCTGGTCTTCTTGCTCCAGCCGCCCAAAGAAGCGCCGGTCGTGCTGCATGCTCCTGCCTCCCGTGGCCAGTTGTGCTTCTGCAGAGGCCTCACCGCCCCCTACTATTCCCACCGCTGGCCAGGCCCTGCGGCGATGGTAGCCTCACACCACAACTGAACCAGTGAACCCTCGTACTCCTCTCCGCGCGGGCTTCCACTGCCGCGTCTTCCCAGGTTCCGCATCGTCCCCTTCCTAGGCCTCGCCGTCGTCCACCGCCGTGGTGCTCTCCGCGTGGCGTGGTCAACATGGTCAATGAACGACTTCCATCGGAAGAGTACTGTACGTGGATAGGCTGATAGCTGGGTCTGTTAGACTAAGTATATATTAGATATACGTGTTGTAACATAACCTGTATTTGTACGGTTCCCTCTTATAAATATATGATAGCCGTACCCACCAAGGGTATCGAGCATTGTTCCAAACCCTAATTTGTCTAACATGGTATCAGACGACGCGTTCGATTCGCGCCGCGCTTCCGCCTCCTCTGCCACCGCCGCCACTGCCGTGTCGGCCTCCTCTGCAGTCCCGCCTCCCTCGACCCTGGCAACGGACTCGCCCTTCATGGCGTCCACACCACTCGCCTGGGCTCGGTAGGCGGCCTCGGACTCGCGTCCGACGGCGCCGTCCTGATCTCCCGCACTCGATCCATCTGCATCGTCTTGGTCTCCCATGCCCTCCTACGGCGCCCCGATCGTCGCCCCGGTGCACTACGGCGCTGCCCCGGGCCAATCCCGCGACGCGCCGCCGGCTGCTGGTCCCTACGGCGCTGCCCCAGGCGATTCCCGCGATGCGCGGCTGGCTTCTGGCCCCTATGGCGCTCCTCCACAGCAACCCTACGGCGCTCCCGTTCCGCACCCATACGGCGCTCAGGGCCTCTACGGTGCCCCTGTCCAGCAGCCCTACGGCGGGGTATACCCTGTGCCGTACGTCGCTCCGTCCTCGACGCCGTATGTGATGTCGCCCGTTGTACCTAGTGAGGCACTGCATGGCGCGCCCTACGGAGCTCCTAGGTCGCACACCGCGCCACCTCTGCAGTCCTACGGCGTGCCCTCTGTGCAGCCCTACGGTTATCACCAACACTCCCGTGTGCTGCCTCTGTCGGCCGATGCGCTGGTTCCATACAGTGCCCCTCCGATGTATGACTCGTAGCTTCCCGCATCAGTGTCCGAACCAGGACCGTTCCACTTTGCTCATCTGGTGATGGTGAAGCTCTCTGCTGATAACTACATCCTATGGCGCGCTCACGTGTTACCGCTCATGCGTAGTCACTACCTTGAGGGGTATGTCGATGGTACGCTACCCTATCCGCCGGCCATGGTTCCGGTGCCCTCAGCTGCAGGTGGTTCTGTCATGGTGTCCAACCCTGCTCATCGTCGGTGGATCACTCAGGATCAGGCTATTCTGGGTGCTATTGAGTCATCGCTCACTACCTCCATGGCCGGCATGGTGGTCTTTGCCGCGACGTCGAGGGATGCATGGGCCACGCTCGACTCCAGCTTCTCTTCGCAGTCGCTGGCTCGGTCTTCTGCCATCCGTAATCAGCTGGGTGAGGTCAAGAAAAATGATCTCTCCGCCACGGCCTTCTTCAACAAGGTCAAGACCCTGGCTGATACACTATCATCCATTGGGAAGCCTCTTCATGACGAGGAGTTCACTTCATTCATTCTCAATGGGCTTGACGAGGACTATGATTCCCTTGTTGAAAACATCAACGGACGTGACACGCCGGTGCCGCCTCGCGATCTCTATGCACACCTCCTCAACACCGAACAGCGAATCGCTGCTCGCCGCTCCGTTGGCGTCTACTCGGAGGGTCCATCTGCGAACGCTGCTCTTCGCGGAGGTGCTCGTGGTGCCAAGCAGAAGGCGCCATCATCTTCGGGCAGCCAGCCCCGTCCACCCACTCCACCTCCACCGACGTCTGGCCGCAAGAGGCTCCACTGTGAGGCGTGTGGCGGTGGGGTTGAGTGTCAACTCTACGGTATTGAGGGACACTTGGCGTCTCGCTGCCATCGTCGCTTCAAACGAGATTTTTTTGGCATTAGGAACAATGGGAAGGGCAATGAGAAGCAAGCTGCTCTCGCTACATAGGATCCTGGCTTCACTCCATACTCTGTGGATCCTGCCTAGTACATGGACACGGGCGCCACGGACCACTTGACGAGCCAGCTTGACAAACTGGCCACTCGCCAGCCCTACACCGGCCATGATCAAGTTCGCACTGCAAATGGATCAGGTATGCCCATCTCACATGTTGGTCAGGCATCTCTCCTTTCACGTACCACTAAAACCTTGCGTCTGCTTGATGTCCTTCATGTTCCCTTAGTCACACGTAGTTTACTCTCGGTTCCTAAATTAACTCGTGACAACAATGTGTTTGTTGAGTTTCAGCCTTTTTATTATTTTTATTAAGGACCGGGACACGAGGGACGTTCTTCTTAGTGGTCGAGCTCGTGATGGCTTATACGCGCTTGATGTGCCACGAGCCTCCCAAGTTTTCAGTGGTGTTCGGGTGTCATCGTCGCAGTGGCATTCTCGCCTTGGCCACCCTGCCACTCCCATTGTGCGCCATGTGCTTCATCGTCATCATCTTCCTGTTGAGTCGAGTAATAAGGAGTTTCTAGTGTGTGATGCCTGTCAACAAGGCAAAAGTCATTAGTTGCCTTTTTCTGTATCGAGTCGTGTTGTCACGGCTCCTCTTGAACTTGTGTTTTCCGATGTATGGGGCTATGCCCAAACTTCCGTCAGTGGTCACAACTATTATGTCAGTTTCATCGATGCTTTCAGTCGCTTTACTTGGATTTATCTTATTAAGCGCAAATCTGATGTGTTTCATGTCTTTATGCAATTTCAAGCACATGTTGAGTGACTGGTTAAGCACAAAATCATCCATGTCCGGTCAGACTGGGGTGGTGAGTATCGTAATCTTAACACCTTCTTTTAGAAGCTTGGCATCTCACACCATGTGTCTTGTCCTCATACACATCAGCAGAACGGTGCTGCTGAGCGCAAGCACCGTCACATAGTTGAAACTGGTCTAACACTTCTTGCGCATGCCTCTGTCCCGTTTCGGTTCTGGAGCGATGCCTTTGTTACTGCCTGTTTTTTGATTAACAGGGTTCCCACACGACTTCTTCACATGAAGTCTCCGCTGGAAGTGTTGCTCAATGAAACTCATGATTACTCCCTACTCAAAGTGTTCGGTTGTGCGTGTTGGCCACATCTTCGTCCGTATAATAAGCATAAACTTGAGTATTAGTCCAAACAATGTGTGTTTCTTGGATACAATCCTCTCCACAAAGGTTATAAGTGTCTTCACATTCCGACGAATCGTGTTTACATTTCTCGCGATGTTGTGTTTGACGAGACTATCTTCCCGTTTTCCACACTCATGTCACGCACCGATACTCCCGTCACCGAGTTTCACTCTTTTCCAGTTTTGCCTCATCAATTTGTGGATGCTGCATATAATCCTTTGTTGTTTCCTAACCATGGTGCAGGAACTGGACGAGGCGCTCGACTTGAGCTGCTTGATGACGATGTGGACACTACTACGCCGGCTGCTGCTCTGTTGACTGCCCCCGCCGCTACGCCCACTGTCCCCGACGTCGATCACGCGTGCATGTCCCATGCACGTGGAACCGACGGGGCGCCCGAGTTGCCTGGGCTGGTGGCCTCGCACATGCCTGGGGCGCCCTCTCCATTGCCTGGGCTGGCTGCCTCGCGCTTGTCTCGGGCGGCCTCTCCGTCGCCTGGGCTGGCGGCCCCGCTGTCGCATGGGGCGGCCCCACTATCGTCTGGGTTGGCTGAGCCTGTGGCGCTGATGGACAGGGCACCTGATTCCCCTGGGCCGGCGGACTCGCCATCGGTGTCCCCTGGGCCGGCGGACTCGCCAACCACTGCATCCTCGTCGCCTGGCTCGTCGACGCCACCCAGCCTGTCTTCGCCTACCCTGACCGTGCCCTCTGTCGTGGCAGCTCCGACACCGCCATCTGTCGTCCTGCGTCCCCATACTCGTAGCAAGAGTAGCATCTTTCAGCCGAAGAAGCGCATGATGGCACCGTCGGGTGGCTTGCGGCTTGTGTGGTGCATGCTGAGGCTGATCCTACAACTGAACCACGACATTTTCGAGCAGCACTTGGCATTCCGCATTGGCGTGCTGCGATGGAGCAGGAGATCTGTGCTCTTCGGAAAAACGACACTTGGCGTCTCGTTCCACCTCCATCTGGTGTCAATATCATTGACTCTAAATGGGTATTCAAGGTGAAGAAGCAAGTTGATGGCTCCATTGAGAGGTACAAGGCACACTTGGTTGCCAAGGGATTCAAGCAACGGTATGGCATTGATTATGAAGACACGTTCAGTCCTGTAATTAAACCAACTACTATTCGTGTTCTCCTCTCCTTGGCTGTTACTCGTGGATGGTCACTTCGACAGCTTGATGTTCAGAATGCCTTCCTTCATGGAGTTCTAGAAGAAGAGGTTTACATGCGTCAGCCGCCAGGTTTTGTTGATCCTGCTCAGCCACATCATTTGTGTCGCCTTGTCAAGGCTCTCTATGGTCTGAAGCAAGCCCCGTGTGCCTGGCATGCCCGTCTTGGTGCTGCTCTTCGTGCACATGCGTTCGTTCCTTCTACAGCGGACACGTCTTTGTTTATTCTTCAGTGACCTGAGGTGACTATGTACGTTCTGGTCTATGTTGATGACATTATTCTTGTTAGTTCGTCTGCCACTGCTACAGATCGGCTTGTGTCCTCTCTTGGTGCTGAGTTTGCTGTTAAGGATCTTGGGAGACTGCATTATTTTCTAGGCCTAGAGGTTCTTCATTCTGATGGTGGCTTGACTCTTACTCAGAAGAAGTATTCTCAGGATCTCCTATGTCGTGTAGGTATGTTGCAGTGCAAGACTGCTATGACTCCCATGTCTGCCACAGACAAACTGACAGCTCTTGCTGGTGACTTGCTCTCTCCTGAGGATGCCACTGAGTACCGCAGCGTTGTGGGTGGACTGCAGTACTTGCTCACTACTAGGCCAGACATATCATTTGCAGTTAACCGTGTGTGCCAGTACCTTCATGCACCTCGTGATTCTCACTGGTCAGCTGTTAAGCGTATCTTGCGCTATATTCGTCACACTGGTTCCTATGGACTCCATCTTCAGCCTGCACGTTCTGGACTGATCTCAGCATTTTTTGATGCCGATTGGGCTGGTAGTCCGGATGATCGGCGATCCACGGGGGGACATGATGTGTTCTTTGGACCTAACTTGATCGCCTGGCAAGCCCGCAAGCAGGCTACGGTGTCTCGGAGTAGTATGGAAGCTGAGTACAAAGCCGTTACTAATGCCACAGCTGAGATCATGTGGGTACAGTCATTGCTTCGAGAGCTGAAGGTCTGCCCAACTCAGCCACCTGTTCTTTGGTGTGATAACATCGGTGCTACGTATCTGTCAACCAATCCAGTATTTCATGCCCGAACGAAGCACATCGAAGTTGACTATCATTTTGTGAGGGAACGTGTTGCTTAGAAGCTCCTTCAGATTAAATTTGTTTCTTCTAAGGATCAGCTTGCTGATATTTTCACTAAACCCCTGCCCTTGCCTTCTTTTGAAGGATGTCGTTGCAATCTTAACCTCCTGAGTGTTTCAGGACATAGTTAAGATTGAGGGAGGGTGTTAGACTAAGTACATATTAGATATACATGTTGTAACATAACCTGTATTTGTACGGTTCCCTCTTATAAATATATGACAGCCGTACCCACCAAGGGTATCGAGCATTGTTCCAAACCCTAATTTGTCTAACAGGGTCCACGGCCACAACCCAGTTTTTTTGTGATTTGCCAAGTAAGTCGCTTTGTCAAGCCTGTTGGGCTGCAAATCTATCAAGACGAGGAGAGCTTTCATTCGGCTGGCCGAGAAAATGGCCCATCAGTAATGAGAAATGGGCTGTACATTTTTAAAACACATCAAACCGGCAATTAGTTTAAAATATCTTTTTTTTCATTTCAAAATTTTAAATTACATTAATTTTTATGCATGGAGAATTTGTTGGATTTTATATTGATATACATTTATTTTTAAAATCAGTTTGAATGTGAGTCGAAATTTCGGGATTAAAAACAGTTCGGACCGCACCAAATATGCAAAATTTCGTATAATTTTTTAACCGTGGCCACAATATGGGCTGTAATGCTAACAAAAAGAATATGGGCTCCAAAAAAACCTTAATAATTAGAAAATGGACTGTAAATTATTAGAAATAATGGCAGATGGGCTGTATGCTGTTTTCCACAGATTTGAGGCTTTCCTAAAAAAAGGTTGACACACAAGCACTGACTGTTGGATGTCCATCCAACGACCGTCGTGCTTGTTCAATCTGTGCTCTTCCTGCTCCAGCCACTCAAACAAGCGCCGACGGGACTGCCTGCTCCCTCCTCCCCGTGGCCGGCTGTGCTGCCGCGCAGGCCTCACCGCCCCACCGTACTCCCATCGCTGGCCTAGCCATCCCTCTACTCACCCACACCTACTGTTATTCTCCGGCGATGGCAGACGAACCAGTAAACCCTCGTACAGTCATACTCCCTTCCGCGTGGGAAACAACTGCCGAGTCTTCCCTGCCTCCGTATCGTCCCCTTCCTAGGCCTCGCCGTCGTCCACCGCCGTGGTGCTCTCGGCACGGCGTGGTCAATGTGTTCAACGACCGACTTCCATCGGAAGAGTACTGTGCGTGGAGACGCTGACAGCTGGGTCCACGGCCGTAGCAAGGAAGTGCCTCCTTATTACGCGCAAAATAATTATTCCTCCACCTGATAGCGGGGACCCACCGGACGGGCCACCGTATTTCACGAAAAAAACGTTTCCCCCTGACTGCATGGACCCACCAGCTACACCTTCGCACGCAAGGAAGTGCGTTCGGGCAAAAAAACAAAACGATTCACCCCCCTGATTGCTAGGACCCACCAGCTACATCTTCGCACGCAAGGAAGTGCCTGACAGTCGGGACCCACTTGGTCGAAGCGTACGTAGCATTGTCATTCTGGTCGCGAACGTGTACGTACATATATACTGGTGGATGTAGAGGCGCGCACGTGTCATAGTAGAGGCGCGCACGTAGCATGTGCACGTACATATGGCGGCCAGGGTGCAAGAAAGAAAATACGACCACGTATGTGTACATACGGGCGGGGTCTCGAGCGCCTACTCACGCATACGTACGGCCAGGGCTTGTTGACATGGCTGGGTCGGAACGGAGAAACAACGTCGTTGTCGTGTTCATTGGGAGGCAATCAAATGCGTCGTGTTCATGGGGAGGCAACGAAATGCTTCGTGTTCATCGAGAGGCAACAGAATGCGTGGGAGCCAACCGGCTGGGTCGGAACGGAATGCGTGGTCGTGTTCATCGGGAGGGCTTGGACGGAATAGGCGATGGAAACGAGGCCTTGTGTTCAACCGGCCACGTTAAAAACGGGATCCTGTTCATCGGGAGGGGTCTGGTGTACCGCAAAACAGACGAAATGGACCTCCTACGGTCGAAACGGGGGTCCTGTTGATCGGGAGGGGTGTGGCGTACCGCAAAACGGACGAAACGGACTTGTGTTGGAGCGCTACGGTCGAAACAGGGGTCCTGTTCACTGGGAGGGGTGTGGCATACCGCAAAACGGGACTCCACGGGATACTGTTCATCTCCACCGTCGACCTCCTCCAGCCTCCATGGGCTACCGTCGACCTCCTCCAGCCTCCACGGGATCCTGTTCATCCAGCCTCCACCGCGCGCTACTCCACCGGCTACTGTTCAACCACCCCTCCACCATCTACTGTTCATCAAGCCCTCCACACCACGGGGTCCTGTTCAACCACCCCTCCACGGGCACCCCTCCATCGTCTACTGTTCATCCAGCCCTCCACACCACACCACGGGGTCCCGTTCATCCAGAGGCAACGCCACCGCTCACTGTTCATCCAACCCCCCTGCAACGCTCACTGTTCATCCAATCGATCGGCTTCAGTTAGCAGCAGTAGCAAAGGAATCGCTCGATCGGGTTCAGTTAACAGCCATCGATCGATCGCTCGGGCTCAGTAACGCGTAGCCTGCAGTGCAATCGCTCGGGTTCAGTTAGAGCCCAACGCCTCGCTCGGGTTTAGCTAGAGCCAATGCCTCGCACACACGCGCGTACGTGTACGAGAGAAACGCGCATCGCTCGGCCCCCGACCTCCCACTGTAACCGGGAACTCCTTGAAATTTTCCTCCCCCTCGCTTCTACCATGGTTTTTTCCGTCATGGACGGCACAGAGAATGTCATGCAGCTGTGTCTCCGGCCTGCCCAGGACAAAAAGCCCATTTTCTGTCATGATTTTTTGTCATAGAAGTAGGAGCCCACCACATCTATGATGATACTGGGTTTTGTCACAATTATCGTCATAGAAGTGTCATATGTATGACAGAATTTTTTTTTGTTCGGCCCAAAATGTCACGGATGTGTCTTTTTTTGTAGTGTTTCTCTTAATAATCGCTCCATGCTCGATACTTCTTGTACTAGTTCTTTTATGATGAAGACTAGTGAATTCAAATGGGATTTATTGGAAAGAATTAAACGCAACTCTGAAGATTGGGAACTCGACGAAGGTAAGGAGTCATGTATAACACCTAAGTTTGACTGTGTTAAATCTTTATGGATACCGATGCTTTTGGTGAATTTAGCACTAAATATAGACTTGACTCTGAGATAGTAGCTTCTTTCTGTGAATCATTTGCTACTCATGTTGATCTCCCTAAGGAGAAGTGGTTTAAATATCATCCTCCCATCGAAGTAAAATTAGTTGAACCTATTAAAGTTGAAGAAAAGACTATTACTTATAATGTTGATTCTATTTTTCCTACCGCTTATATTGAGAAACCACCTTTCCTTGTTAGAATAAAGGATCATGCTAAAGCTTCAACTATGGTTCGTAAGAGTAATACTAGAACAACTACACCCTATGAGAAAATTAAAGTTGAACCTAGTTTTGCTATGGTTAAAGATCTCTTAGTCGATCATATTGATGGTCATGTTATTTACTTTTGTGATGAAGCTGCTAGAATTGCTAGACCCGATACTAAAGATAAACATAGACCTGTTGTAGGCATGCCTGTTGTCTCTGTTAAAATAGGAGATCACTGTTATCATGGCTTATGTGATATGGGTGCTAGTGCGAGTGCAATACCTCATACCTTATATAAAGAAATTATGCATGATATTGCACCCACTGAGATAGAAGGTATTGATGTTACTATTAAGCTTGCCAATAGAGATACTATTTCACCAGTTGGGATTGTCAGAGATGTTGAAGTCCTGTGTGGGGAAGTTAAATATCCTACTGGTTTTCTTGTTCTTGGTTCCCCACAAGATGACTTTTGTCCCATTATATTTGGTAGACCCTTCTTGAATACTATTAATGCTAAGATAGACTGCAAAAAGGATATTGTTTCTGTTGGTTTAGGGGATATGTCTCATGATTTTAATTTTGCTAAATTTTGTAGACAACCCCATGATAAAGAATTTCCTAGCAAATATGAAATTATTGGTCTTGCTTCTATTGCCGTGCCTCCTAATGATCCTTTAGAACAATATTTGCTAGACCATGAAAATTATATGTTTATGAATGAAAGAAGGGAAATAGATGAAGTATTCTTTAAACAGGGACCAATTTTGAAACACAACTTGCATGTTGAAATTCTAGGGGATCCTCCTCCACCCAAGGGTGATCCCGTGTTTGAGCTTAAAACATTACCTGATACTCTTAAATATGCTTATCTTGATGAAAAGAAGATATATCCTGTTATTATTAGTGCTAACCTTTCAGAGCAGGAAGAAGAGAAATTATTGAAAACTCTGAAGAAGCACCGTGCTGCTATTGGATATACTCTTGATGATCCTAAGGTCATTAGTCCCACTCTATGTGAGCACAAAATAAAATTGGATAAAGATGCTAAACCGGTTGTTGATCACCAACGACGATTAAATCCTAAGATGAAAGAAGTGGTAAGAAATGAAATACTAAAGCTTCTGGAGGCAGGTATAATTTATCATGTTGCTGATAGTCAGTGGGTAAGTCATGTCCATTGTGTCCCTAAGAAGGGAGGTATTACTGTTGTTCCTAATGATAAATATGAATTTATCCCACAAAGAATTGTTACATGTTATAGAATGGTAATTGATTTCCGCAAATTAAATAAAGCTACTCGAAATGATCATTACCCTTTACCTTTTATTGATCAAATGCTAGAAAGATTATCCAAACATACACATTTTTGTTTTCTAGATGGTTACTCTGGTTTCTCTCAAATACCTGTGTCGAAAGAGGATCAGGAAAAGACCACTTTTACTTGCCCTTTCGGTACCTTTGCTTATAGACGTATGCCTTTTGGTTTATGTAATGCACCTGCTACCTTTCAAAGATCTATGACTGCTATATTCTCTGACTTTTTTGAAAAGATTGTTGAGGTTTTCATGGATGATTTCTCCGTGTATGGAACTTCTTTTGATGATTGCTTAAGCAACCTTGATCGAGTTTTGCAGAGATGTGAAGAAACTAATCTTGTCTTCATCTAGGAGAAGTGCCACTTCATGGTTAATGAAGGTATTGTCTTGGGGCATAAAGTTTCTAAAAGAGGTATTGAAGTTGATAAAGCTAAAGTTGATGCTATTGAAAAGATGTTGTGTCCTAAGGACATTAAAGGTATAAGAAGTTTCCTTGGTCATGCCGGTTTTTATAGGAGGTTCATTAAAGACTTCTCAAAAATTTCTAGGCCTCTGACTAATCTCTTACAAAAAGATGTTCCTTTTGTCTTTTATGATGATTGTGTAGAAGCATTTGAAATACTTATGAAAGCCTTGATTTCGGCACCTATTGTTCAGCCACCTGATTGGAATTTACCCTTTGAAATTATGTGTGATGCTAGTGATTATGCCGTAGGTGCTGTTCTAGGACAAAGTGTTGATAAGAAATTAAATGTTATCCAATATGCTAGTAAAACTCTAGACAGTGCCCAGAGAAATTATGCTACTACTGAAAAGGAATTTTTAGCAGTTGTATTTGCTTGTGGTAAGTTCAGACCCTATATTGTTGATTCTAAAGTAATTGTTCACACTGATCATGCTGCTATTAAATATCTTATGGAAAAGAAAGATGCTAAACCTAGACTTATTAGATGGGTTCTCTTGCTACAAGAATTTGACTTGCATATTATTGATAGAAAGGGAACTGAGAACCCCGTTGCAGAAAACTTGTCTACGTTAGAGAATGTTCTTGATGACCCACTACCTATAGATGATAGCTTTCCTGATGAACAATTAGCTGTCATAAATGCTTCTCGTACTGCTCCATGGTATGCTGATTATGCCAATTACATTGTTGCTAAATTTATACCACCTAGTTTCACATACCAGGAAAAGAAAAAGTTTTTCTATGATTTAAGACATTACTTCTGGGAT
The DNA here is from genome assembly GCF_002162155.2 of Triticum dicoccoides. Taxonomy (NCBI): domain Eukaryota; kingdom Viridiplantae; phylum Streptophyta; class Magnoliopsida; order Poales; family Poaceae; genus Triticum; species Triticum dicoccoides. Next base: position 113,532,263 of record NC_041392.1, on the reverse strand, counting down.
GACCCACACCTTTATAAGGAAGGAGTAGATAGTGTTATTAGATGTTGTGTACCTGAGCATGAACATGGACAGATCCTACGCAAGTGTCACTCCGAGGCTTATGGAGGACACTGATACGTCTCCAATGTATCTATAATTTTTGATTGTTCCATGCTATTATATTATCAATCTTGGATGTTTTATATGCATTTATATGCTATTTTATATGATTTTTGGGACTAACCTATTAACCTAGAGCCCAGTGCCAGTTTCTGTTTTTTCCTTGTTTTGAGTTCTGCGGAAAAGGAAAACCAAACGGAGTGCAATTGACCTGAAATTTGACGGTGATTATTTTTGGACCAGAAGAAGCCCACGGAGCATCGGAGATGGACCAGAAGAGTCTCGAGGCACCCACGAGGGTGGGGGGCGCGCCCCTACCTCGTGGCTGCCTCGGAGACCCCCCTGACTTGTTCCTGACGCCAAAACCTCTTATATATACGCAAACTTCCAGAACATAACCTAGACCGGGAGTGCCGCCGCCGCAAGCCTTTGTAGCCACCAAAAACCAATCTAGACCTGTTCCGACACCCTGTCGGAGGGGGGAATCCCTCTCCGGTGGCCATTGTCATCATCCCGGCGCTCTCCATGACGAGGAGGGAGTAGTTCACCCTCGGGGCTGAGGGTATGTACCCGTAGCTATGTGTTTGATCTCTCTCTCTCTCTCTCTCTCTCGTGTTCTTGATTCGGCACGATCTTGATGTATCGCGAGCTTTTCTATTATAGTTGGATCTTATGATGTTTCTCCCCCTCTACTCTCTTGTAATGGATTGAGTTTTCCCTTTGAAGTTTTCTTATCGGATTGAGTCTTTAGGGATTTGAGAACACTTGATGTATGTCTTGCATGTGCTTATCTGGGGTGACAATGGGATATCACATGATCCACTTGATGTATGTTTTGGTGATCAACTTGCGAGTTCCGTGACCTCGTGAACTTATGCATAGGGGTTGGCGCATGTTTTCGTCTTGACTCTCCGGTAGAAACTTTGGGGCACTCATTGAAGTTCTTTGTGTTGGTTGAATAGATGAATCTGAGATTGTGTGATTCATATCGTATAATCATACCCACAGTCTCGCAATAGTTCTCCTTTTACTACCTTAGCCAATAGAGCGGAACATAAGGTAGCAAGCACAGGAGCCGGGCAACCAAACTATTGACCCAAGACATGGTTCGGAGCTGATGCATATAAGGCTAAACTTGCAACGCCAAAGTATACTGTAAAGCTGTTCGGACTTTTTGGCAACTCTTTTTGTTCCCATCCCGAGCCCCTGGCAAGTTATGTCGGGGTGTGTGAAATAACACAAGGAGCAAAATTCAGTTCTTTAGAGAAAAGTGAATACTAGATAGAGGTTATGTTCACTAGAACTTGACTGATATGCCAATCGTTGTTTTGTGTATAATAACACCGTGACCCTGGCTATTCGACATGCTAGGGGTCGACGGCTGAGGAAGAAGGCACTTTACAGGCTCGCAAAATGGAGAGTGCGGTCTACAAAAAGTTGTTTTGGACCTCCTGTCGCACGTCCGCGCCGCCTTTCCTCAGTGGAGTGGCTCCTTAACAGGAGTAGCCTTTGGGTGAATGTACAAACCTGAACTCTGATAGAGTCAGTGAGATGACCAGCCTTTGAGTCACCTATGGTAAAGGATAATGAGAAAGGAAAGAGTAGTTAGAAAATAAAAGAAGGAGGTTATGGGAGTACTTGTAGGCCCGTCCATATTGTGCTTCCGCCGATGCCCATGGTATTTTGAGTGCATAGTTATGTATGCGCGGTACAGATTTCATAGGTGTATGAGGCGGACCGCGGAAGCCGAACTGCTAGTCCAGCTCCAGAATTGGTTGGTCCTACTGAATGGAGACCAGCGGCTTAATGGCCGACAAGGTATGCAGTTTAATAAGACCGCTTTGTACTCTGGCTGAAGGAAACATAGTATGATCCTCAGTCCGGAGGTAGTGCTTCTCATGCTCCCCTATAGGGGTGTGTGTCACGTATACCATGTTCATTGTTTTTAGTTCGGGGGGAAATTTCTTCTGACCCCCGGTATTCGGTTGGTGAGTCTCTTCATCATCGCTATCACCGGGCGGCCTTTTCCCCTTGTGTTCAGCATTGACCTTGTCGGCCTACTGGAAGACCCAACAACTTCTGTTAGTGTGATTAGCTGGTTTATAGAGGTTGCCATGAATCTGGCAGGGCCGATCCGATATCTTATCTAAATTGGATGGTCCATCTCTGTTTGCCTTGAATGGCTTTTTAGTTGACCGGGTTTTGGGCCGCTGAATCCGGTGTTGACCATTGTGTCGCGCGTTCTTTCATTATCATTGCGACATTTGTGTTTGCTACATTGTGGTTTGCCATTGCCGTGTCAGACTTCGGAAGTGCCCGGATCACTAGCGTTGTTGCTTCTACGAGCGAGCCAGCTGTCTTCTCCCGCTCAAAAGCGGGTCATCAGAGCGGTAAGGGCTGACAAGGATTTTGGTTTTTCTTGAACGATGTGGCGGGCGAGCCACTTGTCCTGGACGCTGTGTTTGAAGGCTGCTAGGGCTTCCGCGTCCAGACAGTCGACAATTTGGTTCTTTTTAACTAAGAACCTAGTCCAGAGCTTCCTGGCTGACTCTTTGGGCTGCTGGACGATGTGACTTAAGTCATCGGCATCTGGTGGCCGGACATATGTACCTTGGAATTGTCGCGAAAGGTGTCTTCCAAATCCTCCCAACTGCCAATAGAGTTTTCAGGCAGACTGTTTAACCAGGGCTGAGCTGGCCCTTTGAGTTTTACTGGGAGGTATTTGATGGCATGAAGGTCATCTCCGCGTGCCATGTGGATATGGAGAAGGAAATCCTCGAACCATACCGCGGGATCAGTTGTTCCATCATATAATTCGATATTCACGGGTTTAAACCCTTCTAGGAATTTGTGCTCCATTACTTCGTCTGTGAAGCAAAGAGGGTGTGCAGCGCCTCTATGTTGGGCCACATTGCGACGTATCTCTGATGGAGTCCTCTGCGGTGTTTGGCCCGGGTATGACTAGGCTTGTCACCTCCGAATAGATAGCCGTCGTCACATGTCGAGGCACGTCCTCGCGACCCGTAGATCGATCTGGTATCTCCTGCTCTATTGTCCAGGTCCTGCCGAAGGTCATATGTGTGACCACGAGCTGTGTTGTCTCTGCCTTTACAGTGAGGTGGGGCGGGCTTGTGTTCAGCTTGAGTTGTCGCTTTGTCCCGATCGTGTGGTGGTCGGTTAGCCGCATTTTGTAGTGATGGTATGGGCTCCGGTGCGTCGTCATTGAACTAAGGTAGAAATTTGCGCTTTCGGTAAATTTTGGCTGGGCGCTTGAGGCCATATTCTTCTGCTGCTGGGACATCAGTCCATCTATCATTGAGGAGGTCTTGGTCAGCTTGAAGCTGCTGCTGCTTCTTTTTCAGGCTCCTTGCAATGGCTATTATCCGGTGCTTAAAGCGCTGCTGCTCCCGAGGTTCCTCAGGCACGATAAAATCTTCGCTACCGAGGCTCACCTCATCCTCAGAGAGTGGAAGATAATTACTGTTCGGCAGTTTGTTCGTCGGGATCTTCTCTGTCTTGGGCACCATCTGGAGTGTGATCATCTCCCGTACCATTGTTGTTGTCTTTGCTGTGGCATGATTTAGAGCAGCACCGCTGACGCCGGCGCTTTGGTTCTGTCTTAGGAGGTTCATCCTGAACTGGATTCTCTTTGTCATCGCCGCTATTTTCTTTTGGTGCATCCACCATGTATACGTCATATGAGGAGCTGGCCATCCATCATCCGGTGAACGGCGGGATTTGGGCCTCCTCTTCTCCTGCATCATCGTTCATACCGTCGATGTCTTCGGAGCCGTAATCGAGCATGTCGGTTAAGTCTTCGACAGTGGCTATGAAGTGGGTGGTGGGTGGGAAGCGAAATTCTCTATCATCAGCCTCCAGTTCGAACCGGATATAATTCGGCTGAGAGCCCCCCGTTAGGGATAGATTTTTAGTGAGTTTAGCACGTCGCCCAAAGGCGAATGTCGGAAGATGTCCGCGGAGCTGAATTCGACGATCGATGACCGATCAAGCTTGATGCACGCAGATGCACAAGGTTCGGAACCTGTAGCCGGAGGCGAGTCCATGGTTCCAGTGACACAGATGTCACTTGAAGTTAGGTATATGTGCGGCTCCAACGCCACTGAGTCTGCGGCTTCCGTGGCGGAGTTGAGCTTCCCGTCTTCGGATGGCGCGGTCTGCTCCGGATCTAGGGCCAGAGCAGCTACAGGTACTATCTCCTGGGTATGGTCCGATGATAGATTTACCTTATGTTCATCGTGGTGGCAGGGAGCGGCTGCCGTGGTCTCGAATCCGTCGAAGATCAAGTCTCCACAGATATCTGCGACGTAGTTCAAGCTTCCAAATCTGACCTGATGGCCAGGGCGTAGCTTTCGATCTGCTCCAGATGGCCAAGCGAGTTGGCCCGCAGTGCGAAGCCACCGAATACGAAGATCTGTCCGGGGAGGAAGACTTCCCCTTGGACAGTGTTGTTGTAGATGATTGAATGAGCCATCATACCTTTTGACGACATCACAGTGGAACTCTCAATGAAAGCACCAATGTCGGTGTTGAGACCGGTGGATCTCAGGTAGGGGGTCCCGAACTGTACATATAAGGTCGATGGTAACAGGAGACAGGGGACACAATGTTTGCCCAGGTCCGGGCCCTCTCTATGGAGGTAATACCCTACTTCCTGCTTGATCGATCTTCATGAATATGAGTATTACAAGAGTTGATCTACCACGAGATCATAATGGCTAAACCCTAAAGCTCCAGCCTGTCTGACTATGATTATGAGGATATATGTCTATGGACCTAGCCCTCTAGTTTATATAGACACCGGAGGGATCTAGGGTTACATAAGGTCGGCTACAGAGAAATGAATCTTCATATTTGGTTGCCAAGCTTGCCTTCCACGCCAACAAGAGCCCCATCCGAACACGGGTGGAGTATTCGGTCTTTGTATCTTCACAACCCACCAGTCCCACCCATGTCTAATAGGTCGGACGCTCGAGGACCCCTTAGTCTAGGACTCCCTCAACGCCGCCCAGCACATAAGCAGCTCCGACACGGCCTAGCCCGTGCACGCCGACTACACCGACGCTGGAGGCCGACCCCGCCGAGTGATGCATTGCGCACGCGTCTAGACTTGTGGCGCTCTTTTTTTGTACGCCGGACTATTTATCTGATCACCGAACTATGTCCTGTGATCGCCGGACTTGTGGTGTCTTTTGAGCGGGAACAACCAAGTTTGAAAATTGCCACGTCCTGGGGCCGACGCCTGGGGGCATGACTGTGAGCTAGGTTGCCCCAGGGGCCAATCTAGCGCCGGTTCGCCCCCAAGCTGCTCTTTTTAGGCGCCCTGGGGGCCGAACGGCTGGAGATGCTCTAACTCACATCTTGTACATGTTGAGTATATGAGCGGATTTTTTTATTAAATTAATCCACGTATAAATCATGAGCATAGCGCTGAAAGCACTAAGCACATACTGATTTCTAACCAGACAATCATGTACTAGGGAGATAGTAGAAACATTTACACAAATAGCTAGTACTGCACACACACGAAAATAAACAGGAGCGGGATAAACGTGTTACTCCAGTGGGCCTGCCAAAAGCCGTGGGGGTAGCAGTCTCCTTGGCGGCCTTGTTCGAAGCAGCGGCCTTCTCGACAGCGAATCAATCGACTTCGGTGGTGGTGGACATGGTGATGACGAAGGTGACCCGGACGTAGATGAAGTAGAGGAACGGTGCCGAGCACTCCCGCCTCCTCTCCCTCCGTCGTCGCCGAGCTACACTTGGGGGCCGATGGCGATGTCAGGGGACTCCCTTTCTTTCGCCTCTCAGGGGTGGTGCGGGGCCCCTACACATGTGGAGGCACGTTCGATCTGGCAGAGTGTGGCGATGGGTGCAGCGACGAAGGTGGTGCCCGGCCCCGCCTCGGGAGACGGCGGCTGCAGGTGCGTCGGGCAGCCCGGTCACGGGAGGCGGCATGCGGCGGCTGGCCTGGTTCGGGTGGTGGCATGAGGCGGTCGGTAGTGGCCCGCCATCTGACTTTGGATCGTTGATGGCATGGAGGGCCTAGTGGACCGCTCAGCAGGAAATCCGATCACATCTGGTGCAGCCGGTGGTGGGGGTCATCTCATCCGTTGGAGGTGGTCGACAGCGGCGGCTGGCTATGCGGCAACGACGCCATATGGATATGGATCGATGTAGCGTGGAGGGCCTGGTAAACTGCTCGGTGGCACCTCCGGTCAGATCTGTTCTGGCCGGTGTAGCTAGCACTGGTGGTCATCTCCTCCAGTGGAGGTGGTCGGCCTGAGGCTGGTGGTCGGATCTCGAGATCCATCATCTAGTCCCAGCTGCGAGTCAGGGAGACATTCTTGCCGGTGAAAACTGAGCCGACAGTAGGCGATGGCGGTATTCTGCGTCGTTACCTTGATGAAGACATTGTCGTGTAAATACTATTGACCCACTCGTGCTGCTCCGGGAGAAACCCTAGGATCTGGTTTTCCATATCGGACAATGGCGGCACTACAGTGTCGTTTCTCTCTTGGGAACATCATTTGTGGAGCAGCGCTGGAAGACAGAGGCAGGAGGTGGAGTGTCTTCATCTTGAATAGAGCTTCGGTGGAGATGTCAAGTCATGCCTAGCCGACAGGTGCTATGATGTGTCATGCTTGTTCGGCAGGTGCTACGCATGACAGATCTTCCAGAGTCTCCGTGTCAGGATGGACGATTGTAGAGCGACAATGTAGTTGGGTGCCGTGGTGGCGTTGACGGATGGCCGGACTGAAAAGGATGATGCGGATCTCTCTTCTGAAGACGGGACAACGGTTTGATGATGATGGATGCTTCTAAAACGTGTGCACGTGGTGTACGCTTTAGGTCTGCTGCACTCATTGTTGGTTCCGATACGTCATATGGATGGATTGGCAACGACATCGGTTTTAGATATAAGGAGTGAGAGCACTCCACATTATCATGTTTGTAAGTGTGAGTGGGGTGGCTCCGGGTTTCTTGATGTATGTTCCTGTCAGACCTTCATGAAATTTTTAATAAAGATGGTTGTATGCATCGATTGATGTAGAGGCCGGAGGTTTAACCTCCTTTTCTAAAAAGGGGAAAAGCAACTTAATATTGTTGAGAGGCCAAAATTATCATATATATAAATATAAGGGAAAGTTAAAAGGCGAATGTTGAAGGTCAATATAACTCTAACATGTACTACTGACATTCTTTGTAGTGAAGTTATTAACACCAAATAGAAGGACTGTGAAAATTTTGTACTGCATATCTATCACGAACTTATTCGTATATGGATGTTCAAGTTATTCCTAACTCTCTGAAGTCTTTACCCACTCATGAACACAAAGATGGCTCTATACTAAACTATGATCCATGCTGTAGACTTGGGATTCAGTTAGTTTATTTCCCCAAAACTGGTAATATATTATCACCGTAGAGAAGTGGGTTTATCAGATGGTTGTGTACAACCTAGTTCGATGTCAATTAAGTTTTGTTAGTCTCTCTTCACATTTAACAAGGTTGTTTAATTTGGACCTTTCGAAAGGTGCTGGTAAGACCTCAGCTACTTTTCCCACTGTGTACTTTAAACATCATGTCTGACTTTCCGAAAGGTGCTGGTAAAATCTTAGATACTGTTCCCACATTGTACTTTAAACATCATGGCTTTGACCTTCCAAAAGGTGCTGGTAAAACCTTAGCTACTTTCCCCACTGTGTACTTTAAAAAAAGTATATATCAAAAACCTACCACATTATGAGCTAGGTCTACAAAAAACTACCACTTTTCTTGATGTTTCAAAAACCTACCACAAAATTGGTTGACTGTTCCAAAAAACCCAAATGACCATGTTGATTAGAATTGATCCTGTTAAGCCATCTATTGTTGAGTGTGAAGGAAATATGCCCTAGAGGCAATAATAAAGTTATTATTTATTTCCTTATTTCATGATAAATGTTTATTATTCATGCTAGAATTGTATTAACCGGAAACATAATACATGTGTGAATACATAGACAAACATAGTGTCACTAGTATGCCTCTACTTGACTAGCTCATTGATCAAAGATGGTTAAGTTTCCTAACCAAAGACATGAGTTGTTATTTGATCAATAAGATCACATCATTAGGAGAATGATGTGATTGACTTGACCCATTCCGTTAGCTTAGCACTTGATCGTTTGTTTACTGCTATTGCTTTCTTCATGACTTATACATGTTCTTATGACTATGAGATTATGCAACTCCCGAATACCGGAGGAACACTTTGTGTGCTACCAAACATCACAACGTAACTGGGTGATTATAAAGTTGCTCTACAGGTCTCTCCGATGGTACTTGTTGAGTTGGCATAGATCAAGATTAGGATTTGTCACTCCGATTGTCGAAGAGGTATCTCTGGGCCCTCTCGGTAATACACATCACTGTAAGCCTTGCAAGCATGATAACTAATGAGTTAGTTACGGGATGATGTATTATGGAACGAGTAAAGAGACTCGCCGGTAACGAGATTGAACTAGGTATTGGGATACCGACGATCAAATCTCAGGAAAGTAACATACCGATGACAAAGAGAACAATGTATAGTGTTATCCGGAGGCGTGTAGGAACCAATATGAGCATCCAGGTTCACTATTGGTTATTGACCGGAGGCGTGTCTCGGTCATGTCTACATAGTTCTCGAACCCATAGGGTCCGCATGCTTAAAGTTCTGTGACGATCGGTTTTGTGAGTTTATATGTTTTGATGTACCGAAGGTAGTTCGGAGTCCCGGATCTGATCACGGACATGACGAGGAGTCTCGAAATGGTCGAGACATAAAGATCTATATATTGTAAGCCTCTATTTGGATACCAGAAGTGTTCCGGGTGAAATCGGGATTTTACCGGAGTACCGGGGGTTACCGGAACCCCCTGGGGGTTTAATGGGCCAAGATGGGCCTTAGTGGAGAAGAGGAGGGGTGGCCAGGGCAGGCCACGCCCTCTAGTCCTAATTCTAGTCCTAATTGGACAAGGAGGGGGGGCGATACCCCCTTTCCTTCCTCTCTCCCTCCTCCTTCCCCCTTCTCCTATTCCAACTAGGAAAGGAGGGAGTCCTACTCCTGGTGGGAGTAGGACTCCTCCTGGCGCGCCTCGTCCTGGCCGGCCGCCTCTCCCCCCTTTCTTGTTTATATACAGGGGCACGGGGCACCTCCAGACACACAAGTTGATCATTGAGATCTCTCCAGCCGTGTACGATGCCCCCTCCACCATAATCCACCTCGGTCATACTATAGCGGTGATTAGGCGAATCCCTGCTGCGGTAGCTACATCAACATCGTCACCACGCCGTTGTGCTGACGAAACTCTTCCCCGAGCTCTACTGGATCATGAGTTTGCGGGACGTCACCGAGCTCAACGTGTGCTGAACGCGGAGGTGCCGTACGTTCGGTACTGAGGATCGGTCGATCGTGAAGACGTATGACTACATCAACCGCGTTGTCATAACGCTTCCGCTTAACGGTCTACGAGGGTACGTGGATGACACTCTCCCCTCCTGTTGTTATGCATCATCATGATCCTGCGGGTGCGTAGGATTTTTTTTGAAATTACTACGTTAACCAACAGTGGCATCCGAGCCAGGTTTTATGCGTTGATGTTATATGCATGAGTAGAACACAAGTGAGTTGTGGGCGATACAAGTCATACTGCTTACCAGCATGTCATACTTTGGTTCGGCGGCATTGTTGGATGAAGCGGCCCGGACCGACATTACGCGTACGCTTACGTGAGACTAGTTCTACCGACGTGCTTTGCACACAGGTGGCTGGCGGGTGTCAGTTTCTCCAACTTTAGTTGAACCGAGTGTGGCTACGCCCGGTCCTTGAGAAGGTTAAAACAGCACCAACTTGACGAACTATCGTTGTGGTTTTGATGCGTAGGTAAGAACAGTTCTTGCTCAACCCGTAGCAGCCACGTAAAACTTGCAACAACAAAGTAGAGGACGTCTAACTTGTTTTTGCAGGGCACGTTGTGATGTGATATGTTCAAGGCATGATGCTATATTTTATTGTATGAGATGATCATGTTTTGTAACGGAGTTATCGGCAACTAGCAGGAAGCATATAGTTGTCGCTTTTTTGTATGCAATGCAATCGCCCTGTAATTGCTTTACTTTATCACTAAGCGGTAGCGATAGTCGTAGAAGCAATAGTTGGCAAGACGACAACGATGCTACGATGGAGATCAAGGTGTCGCGTCGGTGACGATGGTGATCATGACGGTGCTTCAGAGATGGAGATCACAAGCACAAGATGATGATGGCCATATCATATCACTTATATTGATTGCATGTGATGTTTATCCTTTATGCATCTTATTCTGCTTTGTTTGACGGTAGCATTATAATATGATCTCTCACTAAATATCAAGATAAAAGTGTTCTCCCTAAGTATGCACCATTGCCAAAGTTCGTCGTGTCGAGACACCATGTGATGATCGGGTGTGATAAGCTCTACGTCCATCTACAATGGGTGCAAGCTAGTTTTGCACACGCAGAATACTCGGGTTAAACTTGACGAGCCTAGCATATGCAGATATGGCCTCGGAACACTGAGACTGAAAGGTCGAGCATTAATCATATAGTATATATGATCAACATAGTGATGTTCACCATTGAAAACTACTCCATTTCACGTGATGATCGGTTATGGTTTAGTTGATATGGATCACGTGATCACTTAGATGATTAGAGGGATGTCTATCTAATTGGGAGTTCTTAAGTCATATGATTAATTGAACTTAAATTTATCATGATCTTAGTACCTGATAGTATTTTTGCTTATCTATGTTAATGTAGATAGATGGCCCGTGCTGTTGTTCCGTTGAATTTTAATGCGTTCCATGAGAAAGCAAAGTTGAAAGATGCTGGTAGCAATTACACGAATTGGGTCCGTAACTTGAGGATTATCCTCATTGCTGCACAGAAGAATTACGTCTTGGAAGCACCGCTGGGTTCCAGGCCTGCTGCAAATGCTGCGGACAACGTTAAGAGCGTTTGGCAGAGTAAAGCTGATGACTACTCGATAGTTCAGTGTGCCATGCTTTACGTCTTAGAATCGGGACTTCAACGACGTTTTGAACGTCATGGAGCATATGAGATGTTCGAGGAGTTGAAGTTAATATTTAAAGAAAATGCCCGGATTGAGAGATATGAAGTCTCCAATAAGTTCTATAGCTGCAAGATGGAGGAGAATAGTTCTGTCAGTGAGCGTATACTCAAAATGTCTGGGTATCATAATCACTTGACTCAACTGGGAGTTAATCTTCCTGTTGATAGTGTCATTGACAGAGTTCTTCAATCACTGCTACCAAGCTACAAAATCTTCGTGATGAACTATAATATGCAAGGGATGAATAAGACTATTCCCGAGATCTTCACGATGCTAAAGGCTGCGGAGGTAGAAATCAAGAAGGAGCATCAAGTGTTGATGGTCAATAAGACCACCAGTTTCAAGAAAAAGGGCAAAGGGAAGAAGAAGGGGAACTTCAAGAAGAACGGCAAAAAAGTTGCTGCTCAGGAGAAGAAACCCAACTCTGGACCTAAGCCTGAGACTTAGTGCTTCTACTGCAAACAGACTGGTCACTAGAAGCGGAACTGCCCCAAGTATTTGGCGGATAAGAAGGATGGCAAGGTGAACTAAGGTATATGTGATATACATGTTATTGATGTGTACCTCACTAGAGCTCGCAGTAGCACTTGGGTATTTGATACTGGTTCTGTTGCTAATATTTGCAACTCGAAACAGGGACTACGGATTAAGTGAAGACTGGCTAAGGATGAGGTGACGATGCGCGTGGGAAATGGTTCCAAAGTCGATGTGATCACCTTCGGCACACTACCTCTACATCTACCTTCAGGATTAGTTTTAGACCTAAATAATTGTTATTTGGTGCTAGTGTTAAGCATGAACATTATATCTGGATCTTGTTTGATGCGAGACGGTTATTCATTTAAATCAGAGAATAATGGTTGTTCTATTTATATGAGTAATATCTTTTATGGTCATGCACCCTTAAACAGTGGTCTATTCTTGTTGAACCTCGATAGTAGTGATACACATATTCATAATGTTGAAGCCAAAAGATGCAGAGTTGATATTGATAGTGCAACTTATTTGTGGCACTGCCATTTGGGTCATATTGGTATAAAGCGCATGAAGAAACTCCATACTGATGGACTTTTGGAATCACTTGATTATGAATCACTTGGTACTTGCGAACCATGCCTTATGGGCGAGATGGCTAAAAGGCCATTCTTCGGAACTATTGAGCGAGCAACAGATTTGTTGGAAATCATACATACTGATGTATGTGGTCCGATGAATATTGAGGCTCGCGGCGGGTATCGTTATTTTCTCACCTTCACAGATGATTTGAGTAGATATGGGTATAATTATTTAATGAAACATAAGTCTGAAACATTTGAAAAGTTCAAAGAATTTCAGAGTGAAGTGGAAAATCATCGTAACAAGAAAATAAAGTTTCTACGATCTGATCGTGGAGGAGAATATTTGAGTTACGAGTTTGGTCTACATTTGAAACAATGTGGAATAGTTTCGCAACTCACGCCACCCGGAACACCACAACGTAATTGTGTGTCCGAACATCGTAATCGTACTTTACTAGATATGGTGCAATCTATGATGTCTCTTACTGATTTACCGCTATCATTTTGGGGTTATGCTTTACAGACGGCTGCATTCACGTTAAATAGGGCACCATCAAAATCCGTTGAGACGACGCCTTATGAACTATGGTTTGGCAAGAAACCAAAGTTGTCGTTTCTTAAAGTTTGGGGCTACGATGCTTATGTGAAAAATCTTCAACCTGATAAGCTCGAACCGAAATCAGAGAAATGTGTCTTCATAGGATACCCAAAGGAAACTATTGGGTACACCTTCTATCACAGATCCGAAGGCAAGATATTCGTTTCTAAGAATGAATCCTTTCTATAGAAGGAGTTTCTCTCGAAAGAAGTGAGTGGGAGGAAAGTAGAACTTGATGAGGTAACTGTACCTACTCCCTTATTGGAAAGTAGTTCACCACAAAAAACGGTTCCTGTGACATCTACACCAATTAGTGAGGAAGCTAATGATGATGATCATGAAACTTTAGATCAAGTTACTACCGAACCTCGTAGGTCAACCAGAGCAAGATCCGCACTAGAGTGGTACGGTAATCCAGTTCTGGAGGTCATGTTACTTGACCATGACGAACCTGCGAACTATGAGGAAGCGATGATGAGCCCAGATTCCGCAAAATGGCTTGAAGCCACGAAATCTGAGATGGAATCCATGTATGAGAACAAAGTGTGGACTTTGGTTGACTTGCCCAATGATCGACAAGCCATCGAAAATAAATGGATCTTCAAGAAGAAGACAGACGCTGATGATATTGTTACTATCTACAAAGCTCGACTTGTTGTGAAAGGTTTTTGACAAGTTCAAGGAGTTGGCTACGATGAGACCTTCTCACCCGTAGCGATACTGATGTCCGTCCGAATCATGTTAGCAATTGCCGCATTTTATGATTATGAAATTTGGCAAATGGATGTAAAGACTGCATTCCTGAATGGATTTCTGGAAGAAGAGTTGTATATGATGCAACCTAAAGGTTTTAGTGATCCAAAGGGAGCTAACAAAGTGTGCAAGCTCCAGCGATCCATTTATGGACTGGTGCAAGCTTCTCGGAGTTGGAATAAATGTTTTGATAGTGTGATCAAAGCATATGGTTTTATACGGACTTTTGGAGAAGCCTGTATTTACAAGAAAGTGAGTGGGAGCTCTGTAGCATTTCTAATATTATATGTGGATGACATATTGCTGATTGGAAATGATATAGAATTTCTGGATATCATAAAAGGATACTTGAATAAGAGTTTTTCAATGAAAGACCTCGGTGAAGCTGCTTATATATTGGGCATCAAGATATATAGTAGAGATAGATCAAGACGCTTGATTGGACTTTCACGAAGCACATACCTTGATAAAGTTTTGAAGAAGTTCAAAATGGATCAAGCTAAGAAAGGGTTCTTGCCTGTGTTACAAGGTGTGAAGTTGAGTAAGACTCAATGTCCGACCACCGTAGAAGATAGCGAGAAAACGAAAAGTGTTCCCTATGCTTCAACCATAGGCTCTATTATGTATGCAATGATGTGTACCAGACCTGATGTGTGCCTTGCTATTAGCCTAGCAGGGAGATACCAAAGTAATCCAGGAGTGGATCGCTGGACAACGGTCAAGAACATCCTAAAGTACCTGAAAAGGACCTAGGATATGTTTCTTGTTTATGGAGGTGACAAAGAGCTCATCGTAAATGGTTACGTTGATGCAAGCTTTGACAATGATCCGAACGATTCTAAATTGCAAACCGGATACGTGTTTATATTAAACGGTGGAGCTGTCAGTTGGAGCAGTTCTAAACAGAGCGTCGTGGCGGGATCTACATGTGAAGCAGAGTACATTGCTGCTTCGGAAGCAGCGAATGAAGAAGTCTGGATGAAGGAGTTCATATCCGATCTAGGTGTCATACCTAGTGCATCAGGTCCAATGAAAATCTTTTGTGACAATACTGGTGCAATTGCCTTGGCAAAGGAATCCAGATTTCATAAGAGAACCAAGCACATCAAGAGACGCTTCAACTCCATCCGGGATCAAGTCCAGGTGGGAGACATAGAAATTTTCAAGATACATACAGATCTGAATGTTGCAGACCCGTTAACTAAGCTTCTTCCACGAGCAAAACATGATCAGCACCAAGGCTCCATGGGTGTTAAAATCATTACTGTGTAAGCTAGATTATTGACTCTAGTGCAAGTGGGAGACTGAAGGAAATATGCCCTAGAGGCAATAATAAAGTTATTATTTATTTCCTTATTTCATGATAAATGTTTATTATTCATGCTAGAATTGTATTAACCGGAAATATAATACATGTGTGAATACATAGACAAACATAGTGTCACTATTATGCCTCTACTTGAGTAGCTCATTGATCAAAGATGGTTAAGTTTCCTAACCATAGACACGAGTTGTTATTTGATCAATGAGATCACATCATTAGGAGAATGATGTGATTGACTTGACCCATTCCGTTAGCTTAGCACTTGATCGTTTGTTTACTGCTATTGCTTTCTTCATGACTTATACATGTTCTTATAACAATGAGATTATGCAACTCCCAAATACCGGAGGAACACTTTGCGTGCTACAAAACATCACAACGTAACCGGGTGATTATAAAGGTGCTTTACAGGTGTCTCCGATGGTACTTGTTGAGTTGGCATAGATCAAGATTAGGATTTGTCACTCCGATTGCGAAGAGGTATCTCTGGGCCCTCTCGGTAATACACATCACACTACAAAAAAAGACACATCCATGACATTTTGGGCCGAACAAATTTTTTTTCTGTCATACATATGACACTTCTATGATGATAATTGTGACAAAACCCGGTATCATCATAGATGTGGTGGGCTCCTACTTCTATGACAAAAAATCATGACAGAAAATGGGCTTTTCATCCTGGGCGGGCCGGAGACGCAGCTGCATGACATTCTTTGGTCCGTCCATGACGGAAAAAACCGTGGTAGAAGCGAGGGCGAGGAAAATTTCGGGGAGTTCCCGGTTACGATGGGAGGTCGGGGGTCGAGCGATAGGCGTTGGCTCTAACTGAACCCGAGCGAGGCGTTGGGCTCTAACTGAACCCGAGTGATTGCACTGCAGGCTACACGTTACTGAACCCGAGCGATCGATCGATGGCTGTTAACTCAACCCGATCGAGCGATTCCTTTGCTACTGCTGCTAACTGAAGCCGATCGATGCTACCTCTGGATGAATAGTGAGCATTGTGGGGGGGTTTGGATGAACAGTTCCCGGTGGGGGTGGATGAACAGGACCCCGTGGTGTTGCCTCTGGATGAACAGGACCCCGATCGATCGAGCTGGTTGGGACTGGATGAACAGGACCCCGTGGAGGGTTGGATGAACAGGACCACCCTGTGTAGGGCTGGATGAACAGTAGACGATGGAGGGCAGGATGAACAGTAGCCCGTGGAGGGGTGGTTGAACAGGAGCCCGTGGAGAGGGCTGGTTGAACAGTAGCCAATGGAGTAGCGCGCGATGGAGGCTGGATGAACAGGAGCCCGTGGATGAACAGTCGTAGGTGGAGGCTGGAGGAGGTCGACAGTGGATGAATAGTAGCTCGTGGAGGCTGGAGGGGGTCGACGGTGGAGATGAACAGTATCCCGTGGAGTCCCGTTTTGTGGTACCCCACACCCCTCCCAATGAACAGGACCCCCATTTCGACCGTAGCGCTCCAACACAAGTCCGTTTCGTCCGTTTTGCGGTACGCCACAGCCCTCCCAATGAACAGGACCCCCGTTTCGACCATAGGAGGACCGTTTCCTCCGTTTTGTGGTATGCCAGACCCCTCCCGATCAACAGGACCCTGTTCCGAATGTAGGAGGTCCGTTTCCTCCATTGTGCGATACGCCAGGCCTCGTTTCCATCGCCTGTTCCGTCCATGCCCTCCCGATGAACATGACCATGCATTCCGTTCCGACCCAGCCGGTTGGCTCCCACGTGTTCTGTTGCCTCCCCATGAACACGACGCATTCCGTTGCCTCCCCATGAACACGACGACGATGTTGTTTCTTCGTTCCGACCCAGCCATGTACACAAGCCCTGGCGGTACGTATGCGCGAGTAGGCGTTCGAGACCCCGCCCGTATGTACACATATGTGGCCGTATTTTCTTTCTTGCACCCTAGCCGCTGTACGTACGTGTACATGCTACGTGCGTGCCTCTACTACGACACGTGCGCGCCTCTACTACGACACGTGCGTGCCTCTACATCGACCAGTATGTACGTACACGTTCGCGACCAGAATGACAACGCTACGTACGCTTCGACCAGGTGGGTCCCGACTGTCAGGCACTTCCTTGCCTACGAAGATGTAGCTGGTGGGTCCCAGCAGTCAGGGGGCGAATCATTTTTTTCCGGACGCACTTCCTTGCATGCGAAGATGTAGCTGGTGGGTCCCAGCAGTCAGGTGGAAACATTTTTTCATGAAATACAGTGGTCCGTCTGGTGGGTCCCAGCTGTCAGGTGGAGGAAACATTATTTTCCACGTAATAAGGAGGCACTTCCTTACTGAGGCCGTGGACCCAGCTGTCAGCCTCTCCATGTATAGTCCACGTCCGATGGAAGTCGTTCCTTGACCACGTTGACCACGCCGCGCCGAGAGCACCAGGGCGGTGGACGACGGCGAGGCCTAGGAAGGGGACGACACGGAGGCCGGAAAGACTCGGCAGTTGTTTCCCACGCGGAGGGGAGTACGACTATACGAGGGTTTACTGATTTGTCTGCCGTCGCCGGAGAATAACAGCAGGTGTGGGTGAGCAGAGGGATGGCTAGGCCAGCGATGGGAGTACGGTCGGGCGGTGAGGCCTGTGCGGCAGCACAGCCGGCTGCGAGGAGGAGGGAGCAGGCAGTCCTGCCGGCGCATGTTTGAGCGGCTGGAGCAGGAAGAGCAGAGATTGAAGAAGCATGACGGCCGTTGGATGGAGATCCAACAGTCAGTGCTTGTGCGTCAACCTTTTTTTAGGAAAGCCTCAAATCTGTGGAAAATAGCATAAAGCCCATCTGCCATTATTTCTAATAATTTACAGCCCATTTGCTAATACTTAAGGTTTTTTTTGGAGCCCATATTCTTTTTGTTAGCATTACAGCCCATATTGTGGCAACGGTTAAAAAATTATACGGAATTTTGCATATTTCGGTGCAGTCCGAACTGCTTTTAATCCCGAAATTTCGACTCACATTCAAACTGATTTTAAAAATAAATGTATATCAATATAAAATCCAACAAATTCTCCACACATAAAAATTAATGTAATTTAAAATCTTGAAATGAAAAAGAAGATATTTGAAACTAATTGCCGGTTTGATGTGTTTTAAAAATGTACAACCCATTTCTCAGTACTGATGGGCCATTTTCTCGGCCAGCCGATTGAAAGCTCTCCTCGTCTTGAAAGATTTGCAGCCCAACAGGCTTGACAAAGAGACTTACTTGGCAAATCACAAAAAAAACTGGGCTATGGCCGTGGACCTAGCTGTCAGCCTCTCCACGTACAATACTCTTCTGATGGAAGTCGTTCCTTGACCACGTTGACCATGCCGTGCGGAGAGCACCATGGCAGTGGACGACGGCGAGGCCTAGGAAGGGGACGACACAGCAGTGGAAGCCCGCGCGGAGAGGAGTACGAGGGTTCACTGGTTCGGCTCAAGTGTGAGGCTGCCATCGCCGCAGGGCCTGGCCAGGGTGGGAATAGTAGGGGGCGGTGAGGCCTCTATGGCAGCACAACCGGCCACGAGAGGCAGGAGCATGCAGCACGACCGGCGCTGCTTTGGGCGGCTGGAGCAAGAAGACCAGAGGTTGAAGAAGCACTACGGCTGTTGAATGGACATCGTACGGTCACTGGAGCTAGAATCGTTCATATTGACTAAGTTGACAAAGCCATTCGTCCCCGTCAACTTAGTAGGCCCACAAGTCAGCCTCCCAGCAAGGTGGGTCCTAGCTAGCCGGGGGAGTATTCATTTTTTTGTGCGTAATAAGGAGGCACTTCTGGTGGGTCCGAGCTGACAGCGGGGGGAACATTTTTTTCACGAAATACGGTGGGCCGTCCGGTATGTCCCAGCAGTCAGGGGGAAACGATTTTTTTCGCAAAATACTAGTGGCCCGTTCGGTGGGTCCCTGCTGTCAGGTGGAGGAATCATTATTTTCCGCATAATTAGGAGGCACTTCCTTGATGCCGCCGTGGACCCAGCTGTTAGCCTCTCCACGTACAGTCCACGTCCAATGGAAGTTGTTCCTTCCATGTTGACCATGCCGCGCCGAGAGCACCAGGGCGGTGGATGATGGCGAGGCCTAGGAAGGGGACGACGCGGAGCCGGTGAAGACGCGGCAGTGGATGCCCACGCGGAGAGGAGTATGAGGGTTCACTCGTTCGGCTGCGGTGTGAGGCTGCCGTCGCCGCAGGGCCTGGCCAGCGGTGGGAATAGTAGGGGGCGGTGAGGCCTCTACGACAGCACAGCCGGCCACGAGAGGCAGGAGCAGGCGGCACGACCGGCGCTGCTTTGGGCGGCTGGAGCAAGAAGACCAGAGGTTGAAGAAGCACTACGGCCATTGGATGGACATCGTACGGTCACTGCAGCTAGAATCGTTTATATTGACTAAGTTGACAAAGCCCTTGGTACATCAACTTAGTAGGCCCACAGGTCAGCTTCCGAAACGGTGCGCCCCAGATGTCAAGGGGGAATCATTTTTTGGGCGGGTGAAGCTAGAATATCCTAGATTGAAGAAGAAGCACAGCATCCGTTGGATGGACATCCAACGGCCACTGCTCCTAGAACCGTGTGTTGATTATCAGTTGACAAAGCCTTGCATATGCGTCAACTCTGTTTTTTTAGGGGATGCGTCAACTTAGTAAGGCCAGAAGTGTGTGGCAGAGAAGTTATAGCCCATTTGAGATTTGTAAGAATGTGTAGCCCATTTTTGAATTCTAATGGAATTTACTACAGCCCATTCACAATTTGTTAAAAGTACAACCCATTTCAACCAACCGTTCAAAACAGAATTCAATAAAATTTCCCACATTTTGATGGGATCCGAAATATTTTCATCCCGAAATTTCTAGTCAGATTAAATACAATTTCAATATATATTTATATTACGTAAAATCCAACGAAACATTGAGCTCGCAACAATTAATGAAATTAAAATTTTCAATATCCAAAAATAATATTTTATAAAGTAATCACGTGTTTGGTGCATTTTTTTATAGTTACTGCCCAGTTTTTATAATTACATCCCATTTATTATTTCTTAAAGCCCATTTTCTTGTTAAGCCTAATGCATCCGTCCTAGGAAAGATTTGCAGCCCACGGGGCGGAGAATGACAACTTGACCTTGCGTGGGTATTCCTAAAAAAAGTATAGCTGGGCTAGCCATTTTCGGCTTGAAAAAAATTAATATCTGGGTTGGATATCTGGCCTGGGCTAGACAGGCCACAGCCCGCCCAGTTAGTACCTGCAGCGATGTTTTCATTGTTGCTCAGAGGAGAAAAATTAATATCCGGGCTAAACATCGAAAAACGCTGCAGTGCTCACACCTCAAAAACACAAATACTGCTCGAGCTGCTTGGTCCTAGCTGTTGGCCGCTTCTTGTGCAATTCTCTGGTTTATTGACTAGTACTACATAGGTTGACAATGGTGTGGGACCGTGATGTCCGGAAACCAGGGTGAAGCAAAATAAATAACTCCAGCGAGCGCTTCCACCTCTGCCTCGTTGTCTCCCGTGGAAACCCATTTCCTCCCTTTTTTTGCTCGGGCAAGGACCAATGCGTGTAGCACGTCCATGCGGTTATTAGGCAAGAAATAAAAGCGCTTTGCATGCTATGAATTACGATGGCCTGCATGGGTAGCTAATAAGGCATCCTCTTAACTGCTGTGATTAAATGTTGTGTTTAGAAGAGAGAAATATTCTTCTTTTCCACCAATCTGCTTGCACCTAGGTCGTGATGCACCTTCTAATACGACTTATTCACCTAGACAGAGGGAGTATAGTTTTATACATATATATATAATAAGGAGGCACTTGCGTACGTGAGGCTATGGACCTGGTGGGTCCCCATTGTCATCCTCTCCAAGTAAAGTCATCTCCTCGCCCGCGCGCGCTTTCCGCCCGAAACAGTCAGCGCCGCCCACCCCGCTTCCCGGTGCAAGCGATTGCTCCGCCTTCAAACGACACAAGTGTCGTCCGTCCGTCCATCTGCCGCCCACATTAATGATACGCGGTTGTCGAGGCGGCTACTCCAGCTCCACACGTCTGTCCCTCTGCCCGCCCACCATTGCTATATAAACTGTTGCGCCGGCCATAGCCGCAGTCATCCGCATCCGTTCCCTTTCTCCTGTCCACACCACTACTGCGCACCATGGCTTCCTCGCGCTCCAGCACTCTTCGGGACGGGAAGACGACGAACCACAAGGAGATGGCAGCCATTGCTGCCGACCGGCTGGCCGGCAGGCAGCCGGAGGACGACGACGTCCCAAAGGAGAACATGGTAGTCGACGATCCGGTGCCAACCCCCTCCTCCGCGCCATCCTCGCCGGTGCATTGCACCATGACCATCGGCGAGGCCCACGCCCAATATATGGACAGTGTGAGGCAGATGCGTCAGGAGCAGTTCCGGGAGGCGCAGGCCGACGCCGCCTACAACCACCATCTCCTCCAGGAGCACCTGCAGACGGAGGAGCAGATCACCGCGGAGCAGGAGGCGCTGCTCGACTCGTACCGCTCCGCCCGCAAGGGCCGCCTCAAGCGCTGGCGGGACCGCATGCGGGTGGCAGAGGCTGTGGCCGCCTACAAAGAGGCTAGCAAAGAGGGCGATGAAGCGGGCGAGGCGCTGTTTGGCGAGACCGAGGATGAGGCAGAGGACTATGCCGGCTCCGACGAGTCCCCGCTCCGCTAGCGTCGACGAGGCCCTGCTTCGCCGAGGCCCGTGGCGCCAACAACGAAGCAGAGGACACCGCCGGCTCCGACGAGGCCCCACCCCGCCAACAACGAGGCAGAGGACATCGCCGGCTCAGCCGAGGCCCCACCCTGCCGGCAACGCGGGGGAGGATTTCTACCGCTCCGCTGAGGCACCGCCCGTCGGCAACGAGACAGAGGACATCGCTGGCTCTGCCGAGGCCCCGCCCCGCTGCCAACGACGCCGTGCCACACAGAAAATGAGGAAGAGTAAAACATGGTAGGTCGCCACCGCTCGGGTCCAAGTAAGGCCACCGCTGCTACCCTCCTGTTGAAGCCAAGCTAGGTGGGTTGACCATTGACGACGGGTTAGCTTCTTGGCGGCGACGTGGAGTGGGGGAGTTCTGCTGGAGAATAACGCTGCTTCTACTTAACTGTGGGTGCAGTTGGCTGACTGTCATGTGGGCCCAATAGGCCACATGTCAATTACGCAACTGCACCTGCAGTTAAGTCACTGAAGCTTCTGTTCGGCTCAGTGGGACACAGGTGGGTAGCTTCGGTTAATTAATTATACCTCCAGCGCACCCCTTTTTAGTTGAAGAATGTATGAAATGTAATGAAATCTGGCACCCCTTTTTAATTAATTATACCTCCAGCGCACCGTGTATGAATGAATTTATTTCGATTAGTTCGAATTCCTGTATCACTGGCATTGGATGAACATGCAAAACAATATGTACTAGCATTATTCCCAGGGTGATCACATCGTTTGCAGAAGTTTCACATGTACTCCCTCCAGTCCTTTCTAGTCTGCATACAAGTTTTGTCTGCAGTCAAAGTATCTCTACTTTGACCAATCTTATACAAAAAAGTATGCACTTTCACAATGTGCAAAGTAAAAAGGAACAGAATGAGTACAAAGAGTTTCAGCAGGTTTTTAGCGTTTCTGTACATTGCAATCAAACACACAGGCCTGGCAATTCATAGAGAACATTCAAAACAATCGATGATTATGCATCTCAGCGACTCACATGTCAGAGGCAATATTTACTTCACAACTAAAGAATATAGAAAAAAATTGATCGACGCTGCTGACAGCAAGGGCGTCCCATTCGAAAATATCAAACGCACGTCTTGCTAAAATCAATGAGCAAAATTTGACAAGGTTGTCCTGTTCCAAAATATCAAATGCCTACGATTGTCGAATGGGCAGGGTTTGCCATCAGTTCGGACATTGACATGGCACCTCGTGCTAAATAAACCAGCTGTTCTTTTGGTGCAGTTCCACCAAAATCAACCAAATTCACGCATAGCTTGTATGATTTCGTCCTTATATGTTGCAACGCCTTGAACTTATCAGCACCTCCTTTCTTGTGGTGGAAATGAATGATTCGATGTATTCCTGAACATTTTGTGCAGTTCCCATTGAAATCAAGCTGAGCACCCCTGTTTGCACAAATACAAAAAAGTGATTAGTATAGAGCAAACTGTACCATGAATTGACAGTTTCAACAGGCACATACATGGTCCATGTAGAGCACACTTTTAGAAAAATGGAACTCACCAGAAAGAATCCTAGAACAACATTCTACTCACGCATCACAGCAAAAAATGGAGATTTTGTCAGTCCTTCTGAGCTGAAGTTACTTTGGTCTTGTGGGGAGTAATGTAACCATCCTTCAACTGCTCCTTCTGATGATAAGATAGACAGGGCTTCTTCATCCTGGCATAATCGGAACTAGTCACTTCACGTACTCCATATTCTTCTTCAGAGGAAGATGATCCTGTTGTGCAAAGACAAGAGGACCACTAAATGCTAGCATCACTGTTTGCTCAAAAAAAGGAAAGGAAATATTTAAAATAGCATAGATGAAGCACTTCTCAAGGACAATACCACTTTTTCATGACAGTATCTAAACAGTAGCACAACACCAATAGAGATGACAAAGCTCAATCATATGGATGAAATCAGTGGGCGAGTACCAACCTTTGTCAGGAGGCTTATTGTGTAGAGCATACAGATGAAGCAATTCTCCTAAACCATCTGTTGCAATCTACGGTGGTGACCATGCTTACTATATACTCCTCGATTAGTTTAATGTTTCCAACATCTTCTTGTGCAGTTCCACTAAAATATATGGTATCTTCGAAGAAGATTCGTGTTTGCACAAGTAGAGATAATTACATATTACATTAAGAGTGGCATCAAATCAATGGCAAAACAATTGCTCGTTCCAGCCATAGCAATAAATTAAGATGCAAAACTATATCATTACTTGTGTCATCACAGTTACAGTGCCTCATTACAGCATCGGGAGTTGATTTTTGCTTTTCTTCCCCTTGTTCTTCCCCTTCATCACTTGGTTCAATAACAAACAAGCTTCGCCTTCAATGTAAGATTTGGCATGTCAATTTGGGAGCACAATTATAACTAAACTTAATTTTCTGATGAAAGTGGCAAAATACAGGCCATCAGTTGTGAAATATCCTTATCTTACCTCAATGGGATATTACGGTGCACATACAGATTGGAAGTCTTGTCTCCATTTGTGCAGTTCACTAAAATCAAGCAACATTATCGTACAAGTAGCACAACATATGAATGCACACTGCAGAATCATGTGAAAGAAGGCTAGTACTGACCTCTCATGATGCGGAATTCAAACAACTCACAAGAAGAAGATCTGAACCAAATTCGCCTGAACGGATAGGAAGTAAGATCTCCTCTTGTGCAGTTCCACTAAGATCAAGCAATCAAGCAACATTGTCGGTGTGACATTTTGGTTGAACTGCACAAAACACTCTGAAAACAAAAGTGTTTTGTGTAGTGCAACAAAAGGTCACAATGGCAACGAGGTGAAGCAGATAACCCTGTTTACACAGAGGTGCAAAGGAAACAATTAGTGGTCAATAACGGTGGATGACACAGAAGCCAACAAAAATAAGCATCTACCTTATCTAAATGGGAAAGAAAGCAAGACAGTAGCATTTCTCAAACGGTGGCATTGATTAATATTAACATAGAGATTATATTAACAATAAAATTCGTTAAACATGTAATTTGCTTTTAACTGTGGCATTGCATCAATTTTCCAGTGGCATTATTAGAGGGTGTTTGTTTACAGAGACATTTTGGTGTAGGGACTAAAAAAACTCCGTGTCAGTCCCATATAAACCAAAGAGGAGGGACTTTTAGGGACTAAAAGTGGGCATTTGGGACTAAAGAAAGAAGACCCCGAGGGAGTCTTTTTGGGACTTTTTCCAATAGTTGCCCCTGCCACGCATCGCACCTTGTCTCTATTAGTTTATTACTAGGGGTAACATGGTCTTTTAGCATGTCATTTAATAACCTCTAGTCCATGTTTAGTCCCTCGAACCCAGCAGGTAGGGACTAGGGAGTTTTTAACCAAACAGGGCCTTAGATTAACAACAGCTAATGAGTTGCACCGGACAGTGGACGCACCAGCACCATGTGCATCTACCAATGTACTATGGTCGTGCACAGTCTGTTGCCACAAAGAACAAGCAAGCAAGGAGCATATTTGTGTTGGTCCCAGTTTTGTTATCTTTAGACGCCTTTCCCTATGTGAGCGTAGCAAATCTAGTCCTGCTCAAACTCTACAGCCTTGTCCCTTCCTTTCCTTTTTGAACTAGTACTTTCGCCCCTTCCTTTCCTCTCTAAACCACGTCCTAGATTTATGCGATACAACTTTCCCCCATTCCTTTCCTCTTTGAACCACGTCCTAGATTAATGCTATACAACTTTCCCCCTTCATTTCCTCTTTGAACCACATCCTAGATTCATGTTATATACAACTTTTCCCACTACTTTCCCCCACTCCTTTCCTCTTTGAACCACGTCCTAGATTCATGGTATACATGCAGCTAGAGCAATGCATGTGGAGTAAGTAAATTATACCTTAAGGTTCTTGGGGCGTGGTTCGGTGGGCGATGGGACGGCGGCGAAGAAGAAGGGGTCGGAGGCCCTCCCACGCCGCCGCTGGGTGGAAAGTGAACAGCTGCGCCGGTAGTCCCTCGCCGACGGCGACAGCGTTAAGCCTCCTTCCCTTCCTGGCGGACGGATCCTGCCGGCTCTTTAGTAGCAGTGAGGGGGGAGAGAGGCCAACGGAGTCTTGTTTAGATCTGGAGAGGGTGAGAGAGTGTGAAGAGAGCAACTACAAGCGCAGAGGCTCTAGCGGGAGAGGGCGAGAGAGTGAGCGAACAGGCTAACCAGCTACACAACCCTCCCGTTATGTTCAACGAGAGGGAAATAACCTTTTATACATTCCTGCATTCGTGTGACAAGCATGTCGTGTTTTGTGTGTGTGTGTGTGTGTGTGTGTGGGAGTCATTGGGATTTCAATCATAATCGTGTCATGTGGCTTTGGTGGTAAGACTATCCACAGTGGTGCAGAAATAATGCAGCCTTAGTCACCTTACCTCTCTCCACGTAGTACATTGGGTCCCACCAGTCAGAGGGTGAAACAAACAAATTAATAAGAAAAATTAAAAGCGCCAGCGGTGTATCTTACCTCACACATCTCGCTACTGCTCGGGAACACTGTCCAATTGATCCCTCTGTTCGCTCACGTACTATTTTAAGTGAATCCTTATTATAACATGCACACAAATTTTGGGCACTTGTATTCGACTTAAGTCAGTGTGCCACCATATCTCGTATACTTACTACTCCCTCCATCTAGGTGTAATAAGTCATGTTAGAAGGTGCAACGGGACCAAGGTGTGTGCGTGTGTGTGTGTGTGTGTGTGTGTGTTTAACACCATGTGTGTGTTAGAGAGAGCGACAGATCGACCTACTCCTACAGAGAGATGTTGTGTAGTGTACGATTTTAGCCGCGAGAGTCGATGCATCCTCTCGTTTCCGGGCGTGTACGGTAGGGACATGCGGACAGCTGCCATGCCCGCTCCTGACCAGCTTGGCCCACCCAAAGCCCCTCCATCGCCCGTGCGCGCTTCCCGCCTGAAATGGTCAGCGCTGCTCCAAAGAATTGGTGCCGCATTCATGCGCGGGTAGAGCGGACGCGGCCTCTCACTGGCGCAAGAGTGATGGTTGCTTCATTCGTCCAACTTACTACTGGGTCTATGTGATTTGACGGCTCATTGGTCTTTATTACTGAGGTGGTAGGACTCCTGGATGTCCCACGCTTTCGGCGAAAGGAGGTATACTACTACTACTACATTACAATTTTCTCCATTCTTATAGCGGAGGCGTGCAAGAGCAGTGAAAACACGCAGGCTCAGTGATTACATGGCCCACCTATCACCGTGCGACACCTAACTCTTTACATAGTACTCCCTCCGTTCCTAAATATTACTAGATGAGTCCTCGCGCGTTGGCGTGGAACAGCGGTATATCTCTCTGTGCAAAATTATTGATTTCATAGAACAAAAAAAACTATATAACCGCATGATAAATGTGGTAGCCAAACTAAATAAACTCCCATCATCATTTAGATCATCCCACGTAAGGAAAAAATATCAGCCAACTCCTACTGCATAATGGGATTATATTTTTCTTTTTGACATGTTAATGGGACTTAAAAGCTCACTTACATGCATGCTACCGGTGCATGATTGCATGCAGACATGTTGATGTGATTTAAAACCCACTCACATGCATGTGGCACAGTATTTCTGCATGCTTGCATGTGGCTTAGTGCAGAGCCTCTCAACGTCAAGATCATATGGCTATTATGGACTGATTTACTTCATCTAACGGCTACATCAATTTTGATGACGTGGCTCAAGGAGAGGATAGAGAATTCCTAGTAGTGGGGCTAGCTATTACTAGTAGATATAAGTCTTTGTAGAGATTCCACTACATACGGAACAAAATGAATGAATCTACACTTAAAATGCATCTATATACATCCGCATGTGGTTCATGGTGAAATCTCTACAAAGCTTATATTTAGGAACGGAGGAAGTACTAGTATAGTACGTACTGTAATTTATCAGCGAGATAAATTTGTACAATGCTATGAAGCATCCAGCTTTTGTTACATGTATCTTGCGTCCAAGTTGCCCGTTGCAACATTTCATCAAATACAAAGCAGACTAACATGCATGCTATTGAATCTCAATGATTGACAGATCATAGCAAATATGTACTCCCTCCGTTCCAAAATAAGTTTCTCAACTTTGTGCAAACTTTAGTACAAAGTTGTACTACTACTAAAGTTGACACTTATTTTGGAACAGAGGCAGCTAAAGAAAAAAACGATCCACGCAGTCCCTAGCCCTTGAACCATGAACCCTGACCAGGTTTCAATTTGCTGGCAATGTTCGAGCTTCCTAATAAATGAAGTTTGCAACCTTTTGACCATCGGATCATTTTTTGTAGTTTCACCAAAATCGAGATGAGCATCCCGGTGGCAAAGAAATTGAACAAGCGTGATTAGAATAAGATTACTGGGACTAGTTGATGAGACATAAAATCATCACAAATATAGTACGTAGAAGCCAGTAGAGGTATGTGCGGAGCAATGAAGTAGAGAAATATCCACAGGGAGTGATGTGGGCAGCTGGAGCAGTGGTGCAAGCCGGTTGTAAAGGGAGTTGTACCTGAGGGACGTAGCTCAACCTTGAGGAGGGCGGCGGGAGGCGGCAACTGCCCACGTCGCGACAGTGAGCAAGGGACGAAGGCAACCTCACCGGCTTTGTGAGAGAGAACGGCGGGGACCCCTGATCGGGACATGCCGACAGTGGGTTTTCGCCGTCAGCGACGGCCACCGCATCTACACTAAGCATCCACCCCTTCCCCAAGCGGACGTGATCCGCCAGGATGTTGGAGATGTGGCCACTGTCATTTTGTGTGAGAGAGTGTGAAGAGAGCAACCCCAGCAAGCAACCGTGTAGGCTGGCCCATCCTGACTATGTATATAGTGGAGCGGTTTCCTTTTCTCTCCATATGAACCTATCATATTGCATACGTGCCACTGAAGAAAAAAACTTTATTTATAAATGACGCGGCACCTACTACTCGTTCTCCTATAACCTTGCACTTGGCATCTCCAAAATATTGGCCTTGCGATTGGCTCTTTGCCTCTTCGGGAAGTCGAGCAATAATGGTAGTGCAGTATATATCGTTCTGGTTATATGAGACCGAATGAATTGCTGCACGTCCACCACATGGGCGAGGGTCGAGGGGCGAGGGAGAGTGCTACATACGGAGCAAAATGAGTGAATCTACACTCTAAAATACGTCTATATACATCAGTGTTTGGAGTATGTACTAGTAGTTCATATTGAAATCTACTAAAGGACATATATATTCCAAACAATATGATATAATCTCTATAACCAAGGTAGTAGGGACGAGGACTAAACGGAGGGAGTAGTAAATTTTTCTCCTCGTCCTACGAGCCACCGCGCGCATGGGCGAGGGAGCGAGCGGAAGGCATAGTAAGCAAGCTTCACCTCATCCTGCGAGCCACCGCGCCCATGGGCGGGGGAGACGGCGTACTAAGAAAGCTTCTCCTCATTATGCGAGTTGACGGGACACATCAAAAGTACTCCAGTGTATAGAGCCTTGCCTCTAAGGTAGGCCCCACATGGTTTGCCTCTTTTTTAACATAACACGTCAAGTCGCAATTTGTTTGTTCACCAGTGGTAGACGATCCTCCCTCCACCAAGTGGACAACCAGTACAGGTGCCAAATTACCACGTGGGCTGCCTTTTTCGTACAGAAATGAGCTCCACCGTGTACCCGCGCGGGTGTGGTTGGGAAAGAGACGGGAGTACGTGCTCCGTGCATGCACCTCTTCTCTTCGTGCACGTCCCCCACCTACGTGGGTGTGTG
>NC_041392.1:113502255-113502755 GCF_002162155.2 Triticum dicoccoides | reverse complement strand
CAAATTACGACGTGGGCTGCCTTTTTCATACAGAAATGAGCTCCACTGTGTACCCGGGCGGGTGTGGTTGGGAAAGAGACGGGAGTACGTGCACCGTGCATGCACCTCTTCTCTCCGTGCACGTCCCCCACCTACGTGGGTGTGTGTGAGAGATACAAACCGCGTTCGTTAGTGTTTTTTGTTTTTGGGTGGGGGTGGGGGTGGGGTGGGAGTTGATTTCGTGAATTATTTGTGGGAATATGTGTCGATGACATCTCAAACAAAATTTTGCATGCAATGTGTGTGAAATGGAGGCCTGTCCATATCATACATAGAGGGTCGGGCAATCCACGAGAAGAGAGGGAGGGGTCATAGCTATCGATAGAGTCGAAGAGAGGATCAAGTGGGTGGGTGCGAGATCGATGAAGAGAGCCATCGAAATTGTGTGTGTGTGCAAGTCAAAGATATAGGGCGATTGGCCTACCGGAACGTTAGAGGGCACATGTCAAGTTTTTGTGTGG